>NC_064288.1:61331174-61347420 GCF_019186545.1 Solanum stenotomum
AAAACTCATCTCATACCATAAATATAGTTACATGAAATCAATACTCACAGTGAATTCTCCGATGAGTAATAAAACTTGTTGCTTTACAAAAGTCTCCATTTACATTTATGATAACTCTCTGCGACAACTCCAACTGCTCCTCCATGCATGTTACGATAAATATTCTACAATAAAGAGATGTAAGATGGCAACTGAACACAACTGGTCACTCCATTTGCATTTGCAGGATTGGATTCAGTGGCCCGTGATTTGCTTCTCAATAAACGTACTCGTGAGTAACTTTTTAGGTGTAAAACGTTACTCAGGAGTACGTTTATTCATTTAACGTCATCAACTCTGTCAGTTTTTGTCCGTTTAATTTTTAAAATAAAAATACCCTAAAACGTTACTCAAAAATACGTTTATACTAGTTTTATAAAAAAAATTAAAAACGTATTATTTTGATGAATTAATTTAAATAATGACTTAGTTTGGTCAAAAATTCGTACGTAACTAATTAGTTAAGTTCTCAATTTTTTTGGTATAAGATTTTTCTTGAAAAATGATATTTACGAGTTGGATTGTAAATGATGTTGTACGAATTTTTAAACATATAATATCTTGGATTAATTAATATATGCTTTTGTTGTAATTTTTTTCAGGCAAATTTACATAAATACATAATTTAATATATTATAATCTTTAAAATTCTCTATTATTTAAGAAAATAACAAAAAATCTCATCTCGGATACGTAGGGATGACAATGGGGCGGGGCGGATGGGGGCGCACTGCCATCCCTATGGATACATCTATTTCCTCTCTGATACATCTTTCTCATTAAGTAATGTACCAAACAACTAAGGAATATATTCGAAAATAACGAAAAATTCTGAATTTTGATAGTTGGAGAAATTTTCAGAATAGGATGTAATTATCCATAAATATATGAGATTTCTACAAAAATACCTTTTTTTCTAAGTATAATATTAAAACTATTTGAATTAGTATTTTGATGAATCAAATTACCTTTGTCGATATGTTTCCACTTTAATTGACGGTAAATTATGACTATATGCTAACTTCTGGCCCTATATTAAAAAACAAACAATTTAAAATTGATCTGATTTGTAAGAAATTCGACATAAATTTCATGAATTATTGATAATTTATATTTAATGTGATAAACGTTTCTTTTTCTATTAGGACAGAGAATCGTGTACTGATCAATCATAGAATACTTTTTTTTTCTTTTTATATCATAACCATAGAATATTTATCTTTCCTCTTTTTCCACAACAAAGTGGTTCTTCTTTATTCCTTTCTTCTTTTGTTCATTTATGCTACTTGCCATATATTTTCAATCTATCTATATGTACGTACAATTTTATTTGTATAAATTGTAAGAACCACATATTATAAATATTAAATAACATTCTATTCCTTCTAGTTTTTTATTTACCAAAAATCCCTTAAAAATGATGTTTGCGGGATACATAGCGTTATGCACGGGATACATTAGGTTTGATACATTCCACATAGCGGGATACATAGCGTTGTGCATGGGATACATTAGATTTGATACATTCCACATAGCGGGATACATAGCATTGTGCATGGAATACATGCGGGATATGTAGCGTTGTGCACGGGATACATAGCGTTTGATACATTCCACATAGCGGGATACATAGCGTTGTGCACGGGATACATGCGGGATACATAGGTAAATAAGGGATTTTTGAAATTTTTGAAATAAGTAGGGATAAATGGATATTAAGGTAAGTAAAGGAGTGTAGTTAAGTAATTTGTCCATTTTATTTTATTTTGGGTCGCCACTCGCAAATAGATTTTTCAATGCAAATTGGAATTTAGTTAGAATTTTAATACGATATCAAACATCAAATAAGAAATAATAATAATAAAACTTTTTTCTTTTGATAAATTGATGTTTAAACCTATTAATAAAATTTAGTATTTTACTATTTGAACTATAATGTATTTTGGTTGAATATTTAAACACATATAAAAGTTTTTATTTGATATCTTCACTCTATTTTGAAAAAAATTATGCAGGTGTTCTCTAACATTAACTATCTAAAAAAATATTAATATGAGTTGTGGTGCAGTAGTGAGATTGTTTCATTCTTAGTCATAAGTTTCAGATTCAAGGCATATATATTGAAAATCATGTTGGAGCGTCAACCCCAAATAGACCTTACAATGAGTGATTTAAATTTAATCGGAGCTTCAATGCAATATATTTATTTAATATATACTTGAGAATACAATGTAAAGTGTTGCTCCCTTTATTCCAATTCATGCGTCTTAAGTCAGATTTACCTTTTTGTATTTAATAATTTTTAAAATTTTAATATCCTTTATGACATTACAACAAAATTTTAAAATTACATATATTTTTAATTATTATTTTTTAAAAAAAAATCTTAAAATTAGGAGGCCAGTGGGAGTATATGTTAAAGTGATAAGAAGAACAAAAACGGTGAAAGTGAAAAAAATCTTTGACAACACAACAAAAGTTGATTCGTTTGGAAAAGAAAACAAATATAGGAAATTGACAAGTGGCGTTCCGCCTTTTGAATTAAAATTTGGATTACAAGAGATTGTAGTGTACTAATTATTGGGGGAGAATCTGATCGGAGAAAATGGCGATGGCGGGTTTGTATCGCCGAGTTCTTCCATCTCCTCCGGCTATTGATTTCGCTTCTAATGAAGGAAAGGCAAGTTTTCTCAATTTTTTCTTTTTGAAGATTAGGGTTTATGATGTTTCGTTCTGTTTCAATTATGCGTTGACTAGTTGGTACTGATTTGCTACTTGGTTTGGTAGGTTGACCTTTGAATCTGTAATTTTTGGCACATATGTTAAATGTCAGATTATTTGGTTATTGTTAGTTGATTTAGACATTTGAAGTGAAAGCTTCTAAATGCTCAATAATAGGGAACCAATTCCGTTGATTGAAAGCTCAAAACTGTTTATAACAATGAAAAGCTTAACATCAACTAAAGTAAAGGATAACAGAGAAGGGAGATGAGAAGCATTGCGATACGAAGTCATCATTTTAAATTTTTGTCATTGATGTTTGGAAATGATTTCAATTTGTAAATTCTCCAAAGAAACATGATTTAGGGTTCAAAATTATGTTTTCAATTTTTTCTAAAAGTAAAATTTGATCCATAAGTTTATATTTTGTAAAATTGCAAAAAAAAAGAAAAGACTTATGCTCCGCGTGATTGTTCGTACCATGTGAAAGGATTATATTAAAGAATAACTAGTTACTACTTTTGTTGACTAGTGGATCTTTGGAAAATTGTGTATTTGAAAGTTTGTAATCAATTGCAAACATTTATTTATAAAATGAACATGGAGATATGTGATTTATCAATGTGGTGCCTTAGCATACTCTCATATCTTTATTTTCTTTTGAACTATGGTTTGCTCATATGGTAAGATTGTATAAGAATTGAAGAAATTTTGATGTTTATGAAAAAACATACAACTTAAGAAATCCAAATTGCATGTCTAAACAAAACTTCAACTTCATATCAACTTGATTTCATATCGCATGTCCAGACGGGCCTTAAGAAAGGGGGTGAGAAGAACAAATAATGGGGATGAGGAGATACAGACACTTGAACAATATTCGCATACTCAAATTGCTCCCACATAGCACTATTTATCACCCTGGGTCCCAAACATAGCCACCTATATGGTGTTGAGCTACTTTTGCCTGAGGCTCTTATGCAATTTATCCACTGGCCCATTTGTTAGCATAACAACACCAATTCACTGCTCATCGTCCAGAGTTGATGACATTTACTTCCAGATACTAAAATGCCTGACAGTATTCTAGTTTATTCAGTGACTTCTATTTCTTTCTTTTTATTTTTTTGTACTGATTTCCACTTGTTTTTGGAACTGCAGCAACTTTTTTTGGAGGCCATCCAGAATGGAACAATGGAAGGATTTTTCAAGTTGATCTCTTATTTTCAGACACAATCTGAGCCAGCATATTGTGGTTTGGCTAGCCTTTCCATGGTCTTGAATGCCCTTGCTATTGATCCAGGAAGAAAATGGAAAGGTAATTCTCCTATAACCTATTATCTACTGAAGTTGTGTTCCTATCCTTCCTCATGATTGTGATCTTCACTTTTTCATGGCCTTATCTCCTGAATTGTTTATAAGGTCTTGGGCTCCTTTTAAGTTTTATGTTTATTTTCTTTGATGAAATGTCTTTATGTTTATATTTTCCAATAATTTTTGCCTATCCCCTGCTCATGTTAGTTATAAAATATAAGCACAGGGTTGTTGGTGCCTTGTCTCTGAGCGTTGTAAGTTGATATGATTTGTTGTGATGCATTGGCATCACTCTCAGATCATCTAGCACTCAACATGAAACCTAGCCACTTTTATATATCAGGGTTATACTTTGTTACTATTGTCTACTGATATTCAAGAGTCAAAGGTTGGAAAAAAGGAGTTAGTGAATTGAGGACAGCTTTTACGTTCTTAGCTTTCATCACCTGAAACTATTTGATGCTGCACGTTTTATTCTTTCAAACTTGGTTGGTCATATCCTTGTCCTATTCTGCTTACGTCAATGAGCTCATTTTTAGTGTGGTACAATGTCACCGCTTTATCTTATCAGCTTCAACAAATTGTCAGGGCCTTGGAGATGGTTCGATGAATCCATGCTGGACTGCTGTGAGCCATTGGAGAAGGTTAAAGCTAAAGGGATCTCCTTTGGGAAAGTGGTATGTTTGGCTCACTGTGCAGGAGCGAAGGTGGAAGCTTTTCGCTCTAATCTTAGCACCATTGATGACTTCCGTAAACATGTCATGGCCTGCACAACTAGTGATGATTGTCATCTGATCTCATCTTATCATCGAGGACTTTTTAAACAGGTAAATCTAAACATAGCTTCTCTATGCTCCTGCTTATCATTGTGAAGAAGTATATTGTTGGATTGGGAGTTTGGTCCCTCAGGAATACTATTGGTAATATTGCTAATTGTTTATTTATGAAGGTTTATGGTACCCCTTCTTGACTTATCCTGAAGATTGGAACATCTCTTCTGAATCTTATGGCAGACAGGTTCAGGCCACTTTTCACCTATTGGTGGTTATCACGCGGAAAAGGATATGGCACTGATTCTAGATGTTGCAAGGTTTAAATATCCCCCTCACTGGGTTCCCGTCCCTCTCCTTTGGGAAGCCATGAACACAATTGATGAAGCTACAGGATTACATAGGGGGTATATAGTTCCACATAGCTACACTGTGATATATCTTGATTTTCATTATAAGCTGTTGGCATCCGCCTTACCTTGAACAGCGTCTCATTCTTGCTTTTTAGTTGTCAACTGATAATTTCTAAGCATTTGCTTAGGAATATAAATATGTAGAGGAAGATGTTTTACTATGTGTTTTGGTCTTCCCTCTTATATTAAAGATGAAAATTGGAAATCAAAGAAATTGATTGCTCAACTGTTTCAGCACTGCTTCTGGTCTTCTTCAAATATAACTGTTTCTTCTCTTCATTTTTTTCTTTTCCTATTCCTCTTCTGTCCAAATTTAGCGGTCCTTCTTACTCCATCTCATACTTGCAGCATGGATTTCAGTGACTTATGTGCAAACACATAATTTTCAGGTTTATGCTTGTCTCTAAGCTTCATAGAGCTCCTGCACTGCTATATACCCTGGTAAGGCTTAAGTAGCTCGTATTATACCACTTGCTTTTATAAGTAAACTCCTTAGGATAAACTACAACAAGCAACTTCTATTCAATTCGAAATCTGAATCTCTCATAAGCTTTCTTATTTTCCTCTTGTCTAGCTGAATAATGTTTTCATTAGTGGCTAAAGGTATTGGAATTTTGGTAAAACAAGGATGTAGTCAAGCTCCTATTACTGCCTGCTAGTCCCTTTGCTAGTTGATCCTTTTCAGTACACCAGCTTGGTCAGATTGTTGTAAACCACTTCTTTAACCTATTTTATTACATGCTAGAACATAATGATGACATCTTTGTCAAATACTTGGGAATTGGTCTTAGTGACAGGGGATTAGCTTGAACTTTTGCTTCAGAACCATGATGTCATTGCAATATTTATGGATTTTGACAATATTGCCCCCAAGGCCTAGCTCAAGTGGCAAAAGGTGGAGGATTTGTGGCTTAGGTCGCAGGTTCAAGCCCCACACCATGCAAAGCGAAGCCCGGTATTTAAGTGGAGAAGGGTAGAGGGGTGGGTCCATTATCCACCGAGTTTAGAAGGCTGTGATTGGTTCAAAGGGCGGGTCACAGATGGATTTCTCGGTTATCAAAAAAAAAAAAAAAAAACTAATTAATATGTACTTTGTTATGTGATATGTTCTATTATAAAGAGGGAAGAATGTACTTCGTCGAAATACTCTTGGATTTTCTCCTTTCTGTGGCTATTCATGCATTCTGAATAGTGTGCTCTTACAGAGTTGTAAACATGAGAGTTGGGTCTCTATCTCAAAGCATTTGATGGATGATCTTCCTGTTCTCTTAAGTTCTGAGAATGTGAAGGACATAAAAGATGTTCTCACTACTCTTCTTTCAAATCTACCTCCCAATTTTGCTGAATTCATAAAGTGGATAGCAGAAGTTCGAAGGCAAGAGGAGAATGGTCAAAAGCTTAGTGAAGAGGAGAAAGGAAGGCTAGCTATCAAGGTTAGGTATCTGGAAAAAATTAGTAAATTGAAAAACAAAAAAAAGGCTTCAGAGATGGTCATATTCTTTTCATATTCCCATCTCTAGATTTAATTGGATAACTGTTGCAGGATAGGTCATTATTTATGAGTTCAGTAAGCACTCTTATCTTACTCTGCAGGAAGAGGTATTGAAACAAGTGCAGGGCACTCCTCTTTATAAGCACGTCACAAGCCTTTTAGTTTCAGAAGATTCTGTCTGTCAGTTAAAAGCAGAAACGGAAAGCAGTTTGACCAATGTTGCTGCGAGCATTTGTTGCCAAGGAGCAGACATTTTTGCAGGAAGGTCTGGTTTATCGGATAGGTTTTGCTGTCGCCAAACATGTGTCCGATGCTACAGAGCTACCGGGGACAATCCTGCTACAGTGGTGTCTGGGACAGTTGTAAATGGGAATGGGGAGCAGGGGGTTGATGTTCTGGTCCCTACGTCTCAAGCAAAGACTAGCTGCTGTTCTTCGGGGCAAAATGGTTGCTCACCAATGCACCCTGGAAGCAACGATGTGCTGACAGCACTGTTGCTGGCATTACCTCCACAAACATGGTCTCACATAAAAGATATGAAAGTCTTGCAGGAGATAGAGAACCTTGTCTCAGCAGAAAACCTGCCTCCTTTGTTGCAAGAAGAGGTACCATTGTACATTATCTCCATCACATTTGTGTTTCTGTTTTAAGATCCCTATTTGTTATTTTGTCTTGGGAAGCCCAGAAAAGAAGGTTGCAGTAGGTTAACGGTTAGCAGAAAGCTAGTCAATTTTATGATTAATCTTAACAATAGAGTATTGTAATGAAAGAATCCAAATGGAGAGGATTTGTACAACGACCCCAACTAGCTTAGGTTTGAGACTTTTGATTTTGTTGTCATTTTTATTGGAAATTCATGCGAGCACTTGGAAAGACCTTCATTCCTATAAGAGAGCTTTCTACCCCCCTTTTTAATTCGTAGGTACTTACTATGGGTCCTATTGTTTTTTCCTTTATAAGATTAACTAGTAAGCTTACCCGCGCTTCGCGCGGGAATTTAATAGCATGGAAATTATAAAATAATACTTAAAACCTATCGGTCATTAAAACTAAAACACTATATTATCTTACATACAATATTACGTAGTAATAAAGATTAATAATGTAAAGGAAAATGAAAATTATTACATCTTATCATTTATCCTTAATAACATAAGCATAAATTAATGACTATAAAAATACATACCAGGATCTGTAACATAAGCAATGGTGTCAGTGAGCCATTCAACAGGAGGAAAGTACATGAATATTTAATTGTGAAGAAGAGGGTCATAATTTTTGTTGTTTTAAAATGAGAGGAAATCCCTCTATTTATAAACAACAAAGGGTAGTGTGAACAAATGTTTATTGTGCCTCATCGGAATGGTTACAACTATTTGGAAAAGTTGCAACCCTTCGGAAAGGTTACAATTTTTCATAAAAGTCGCAACTCTTCATTAAAGTCTGAACTTTTCATAAAAGTCATAATTTTTCATAAAAGTCGCAACTCTTCATTAAAGTCACAACTTTTCATAAATTTCACAACTTTTCATGAAAGGGAAAAGCTAGTTTTGTAAATAAATAAATTAAAAGGGANATTTTGTTGTCATTTTTATTGGAAATTCACCCGAGCACTTGGAAAGGCCTTCATTCCTATTGTTTTTTCCTTTATAAGATTAATGTTAAATATCTATTTCTCTGCACTGTGTACTTTATGAAAGCAAGCTCTCCCCTTGAAGCAGGTTATCACGTTACTGGGGGCTTAACTGATAATTCATTTCTAGTCAAACTAAAGGAACATGCGACTGATAATATCATACATAGTAGTGAAACCTAAGGCGCATAATTCTGTCTTCTGCATGTTATTCAGCGTTGAATGAGTTTCATGTCTTATGCCATGCATCTTTGACCAATTGACTAAGTTCAATGTTAAAAGTTATGTAACTCTGAGATATGTAATGGAATGGTGTAATAGATTTCTGAATATTCTTCTGTGTAACTGCAGATTTTGCACCTGCGAGGGCAGTTCCTCCTGCTAAAGAGATGCAAGGATAACAAGGTAGAAGAAGATTTAGCTGCACCTCCCTTTTAGTTTGCGTTCCTAGGCTATTATAAATACATTGTTCTGATTTGAGATTCAGATCAAATCACTGTAATTTTTTCAGACTTAAAATTCACTAAAGCACCATGATATCATAAGCTGCAAAACAAAATGCAGATGTCCTACTACCTTTCATTTTTATAGGTTTGGTAAAATCAAGAACCACAAGGCGCGTCCCATGGAGCTGGAAATCTCTTTGTGGAGATCCATTTGGTCAAGCAGCTCTTTGGCATAAAATGCATGCCATGAAGAATGAGACGGTGTTTATCTATCCTGGAAAGTCCAGTTCATTTGTTAACGGTGGGGGTACGTTACACTCATGATACGAGAAACCCTACTGTGAAGCTTTTATGCCCTTCGAGCCCTCAGATTTACAACGTACTTGACCAGGACTTCATTGTATGTGCACAAGTTGCTGTTCATTTTCTCATTTGTCTATGTAAATTTAGGATTTATTTGCCATGTATGTTGGTGTAATCATCATATCATATGATTGGAAAAACTACCAAATATGGCAAACATCAATATATATTTAAAATAAATAGCTATAGTTTATTTATTTTTATGTTATATGGATATAACTACAAATAAATAGCAAAGTTAATTATATACAAATAATCAGGAAAGTTATTAAATATTAAATATGAAAAATATTATTACAAGGATAATTAATTATGTCTAGGCACATTTTATGTGATTAGTTTTTCATTTTTATCCTCATTAATACTTTCTCTTTCTTCAATATTCCTATATCACATATTCTCAATATTTTCCTCCCATATTCCTTCCAATTTAAGATTTTTTTATGATTCTACGAGCAATTTTTGTGATTTGAATTCATCAAGTATCTTTTAATTGATTTTTTCTCTCTTTTTTATGAAGATTATATTTGTATCCATCTATATTTTCATCTATTTTTATAGGGGTTCGATTGAAGAATTATTTTATTTTCTCCATTGCAATGATTATAGTTATAAAAAAAAAGTAGTAAAGTAAGAATATGAGCAAAAAGAGATTGAGGTTTGTGTGATTGTGATTTGAATTCATCAAGTATCTTTTAATTGATTTTCTCTCTCTTTTTTATGAAGATTATATTTGTATCCATCTATTTTTATAGGGGTTCGATTGAAGAATTGTTTTGTTTTCTCCATTACAATGGTTATAGTTATACAAAAAAAAAAATAGTAACGGAAGAACATGAGCAAAAAGAGATTGAGGTTTGTGTGATTGTCAAATTTATATATAGTAGAATACTTATATACATAGATACTTGTATTGTAATATTAACACAAGTTGAAATGGTGATTTGTGCATAATAGTATATTTGGATACATAAGTAATCTATCCAATTTAAAAGATTGATTAGGTAGGCAATACACGTATAATTGAATACATTAGTACTATATTTGTATAAACAAATACATGAGTTAACACCAAACCTCAAGTATTATAGAAAAAACTTGACCAAAAAGAGATTGATGTTTGTTGGATTTATCAATTTTTTTATACAAGCGAATACTTACACACTTTGATACCTACACATTCTATTATTTTCCTTTTTTCTTGTTTCTATGTTGTCCAATGTACCCAACTTTTGTTTAACAACAATGTATTATATATATATATATATATACTAATATTGTATTCATTTTTTGAATAACAACAATGTATTCATTTTTCAAATTGTCGTATTCATATGTTAATTATCATCTTTTACCTTGTTTGATATATTAATACATTAAGTTTTTATAGATACGTGTATCCTTGATATATTAATACTTTAAGTCTTATAAATAGAGATATCAATTTGAATTCAAAGTATTCATATGCTACACAATTAATACATATTCCTTATTTAGTTCATTGTAATTAAAATTGTATTAGTGTATAAATAGAAAAATAAAAACATATAAAGAAATACAACAAGAAAATGATATAAATTGTAGTCATTTTTTATAAATAACATATTTATAGCTATTGAACTTCAATAACCCTATGAATATAGTCATTTTTGTAAGTTGCTCAACATCTAATTAATTGAATATTAAATAAAAAGCATATCATATGTATTAAATTCAAAATTGAAAGAAGAAAATGTCCATAGAAAGTTGCTAGACATTTTTACTCCTTTTTTAAAGACTGAATTAGTTATCCTATATTTAATTATATCATATTGTATTAGCTTTTATTATCAACGTCGAATTACAAGTTCACTATTGCAATAAATCAAAATATCATAAAACATCTAATTAAATATTATACAATCATATTTTAATTACTTGAAGGTTGAAATCCAAGTTTAGCACAATACAAAATTTACGGCCCTTCATTGATGAATTAAAATCAAATTAAATAGTAATGTCTGAATTACATAGATTGTGAGTAAATAAAAAAACTCAACAATAATCATATTTTAATTCTCCACATTCAATTCTCC
Organism: Solanum stenotomum; assembly: GCF_019186545.1. NCBI lineage: Eukaryota > Viridiplantae > Streptophyta > Magnoliopsida > Solanales > Solanaceae > Solanum > Solanum stenotomum. The sequence goes on from NC_064288.1 coordinate 61,342,441, forward strand.
CTAAATGAGTGAAACTAATTTATTCGCCCATTACGTACTTTTGTAACTTCTTACATAAATGAGAAGTTGAACAATTTCTTCTTTAATAAGTCAATTTGATTTTTTCACCTATTACGAGCATATGTAATGTAACTTACACATATATTTTGCCTCTAAAAAACTTCATTTATAACAATATGAATTACCTCAATTATTACTGCTAATTATTTTAATTTTTCTTCTTCTCACCTATTAATTATTTTTCACAACCTTCCACATTCCTTGTTATTTTCACAAGGAGTATTTGATTTATCTTCATTAAATTATCTTTCGTAAATACTTCTGCACATGCACATTTTTTGAAAGTGTAACAATTTTTTGGGAAATTGAAAAGTTAGTCCAATTAAACTAACTCGATATATTTATTGTTTACTATTCCCTCCGTCCCTAATTACTTATCCACTTTTGAATTGACACACCTATTAAGAAAATAATTATTGATATAGTGAATTTACCATTTTATCTCTATTAATTATGAAGTGGATGAATTAAAAAACTTAAGATTTTCAAGAAATTAAACCTTTTTCAAAGTAATTAATTGAGGGTATAATAGGTAAATAACATTGTTCTTTCTTGATTTGTCAAAATTGACAAGTAATTAGGGACAACTAAAAAAAAAGTGGACAACTAATTAAGGACAGAGGGAGTATTAATGTAAACCCATGAAAAAAAAAACTCACATATATGAATTTGTGATGGGTTCTCAATCCAAAACTCAACGTGCAGTAATTCATATTTTAAGGTGGAGTGACTTGGATAGCAGAACAAGAAATTGTTGTACCAGTAAGAATTTTGACTAACTCAATTATTTCTAATTTTTTTTTTATCTTTTTTTTTTTTCTGAAGAACATATGAATTGTTTCCAAGTTTATATGTAGGTCACTGTTGTCATCTTTATATTTTGCTACTTTTGTTTCACTGGATGTTCACGTGATTTGTTAGCATATTTTATTTTTAATTTTCTTGTTCTATCAGAAAGTACATTTATCATTAATTTTAATGAGTCTATATAAATTAGCATGGGACACATGTGTAATGCACGTGTCCAGAACTAATATTACTAAAAGTGGGAAGCTTCAAAGATGAAAAGTTAGATTAGCATTTCACCTCAAGGCACAATTAAACATTTAATTAATTAAATATTACATAAAAATATTTTAATTATTTTTAGGACAATGAAAGAAATTTTTTAATATACTTATCATTTAACCCTACACTAAATTAATAATTTAGTAAAATAATTAAATATTAAATGATAATATCTTAATTGTATTTTTAATTTTATATAAATTGTAAGTTACAATAAATTGTTTAATATAATTATCATTTTACCCCTACACTAAACTAAAAATTCAATCAATTAATTAAATATTAAACAATAATATCTTAATATACTTATCATTTTACCCCTACACTAAATTAAAATTTTAATCAAATTATTAAATATTAAATGATAATATCTTAATTATATTTAATTTTATATAAATTTTAAGTTACAATAAATTGTTTAATATACTTACCACTAGGTAAATTGCCCGCGCTTCGCGCAGTGGAGAACTACGTCAATAATCTACTTCTAAACATTTGATAATATAAGTGTTGTCGAGTGGTTACAGCCCTACGATCAATTGTCAAGAATATTTTATCCAAAGATGAAATGAATATAATTTTTTAAATCTTAAAACCAAAAAGATTTGATTCAAAGTGTTTATGCATTTTGTTATTAATTCTTCATTTTACTGTAGTTATTCATCATCAAAGTCTTTAGAAAGATATGTAATTGTTTCATTGTCTATATTTGTATTTTCAAAAAATGGTACAAACATTTTATTCATCAATTGCGAGAGTTTTTCTCCTATTCAAGGCCTCTACATACATAATCTAAATATTATACATCTTATATAATTAGTTGTGTACTTGATAAATTAATTAAAATTTAAAAACACATCTCTTAGAGTTCAATGAAATAACGTATGTCGCTCATCTAATTTGGATTAAATGATGTCTTGGCAAGTTCCTTATTCAAAATCATTCGCAGTCGATGACACTACTTTGATTGCCAAAAGGCATATTTTGTTGTTTATGTTTCGATCAATATGGTTAAAACTTTTTTTTGTGACTTTTAATCTAATGTTTATAAGGAGATAATCATTTCTTTAATATTTGATTAATATGATTAATCCTACTTTGAGGGGTAATTCATTGACTCCAATCCAACATTTGAACCTCAAACTTTTGGTTAAGGTTGAGTACAATACTTACCATCCCACTACATTCCTTTATTTTTTGGATGTCACTAATCGATATGTCTCGATAAGATAGAAAGTTGAATAACTAAAACTCCAAGTAGTGGGGAACCACCATAACTTCTGAACACTCAAAAGTTCCTTCTTGGACATCCCATGGATCTTTTAGTCACTGAAAACTCTATAAAGATTAAAGTCATTTATTTTACAAGTTTAATAGTTCTAATCTACATGACACCAATAGTCTAATGATTACATCAAACTCTTGATTAACATATCTTTACTTCAACATAATGATCAAAAGCATAAACATAAACAACAAAGTTTAAAACATGTACTCAAAAACAACATTTAATAATATAAGCATAAATTAATGACCGTAAAAAAACATACTAGGACCTGTAACAATAGAAAGAAATAGAAAGGAAAAAATCGAGCCCACACACATTATCCCCATAAGGAAATTATTCTCCTCTAGTACCCGAGGTTTAAAGAAATAGATCCTCTCAGGATAGAACGATTCTATTCACCAGTGTATTGATACAAAAGCAATGGTGTCAGCGAGCCACTAGGAGCAAAGTACACGAATATTTAATTTTGCAGAAGAAGAAGAGGAAGAAGAAGAGGAAGAAGAAGAGGAAGNGGGTAGATTTGTCATTTCAACATTTTTTTACTGTTGTGGGCCTCAAAAATTACTCTTAACTCGCGCAAAATACGTGCACATCACGCGTTTTGCCAAGTAGGACACGTGTGTTTATTTATTAAAAAGTTGGATAGTTAAAGTGTCTGTTTGTGCACTATGAATCAAAGTTGAAATTTGAAGCCAAGTTTAGGGTCCAATATATGTATTATGCCTTTATTTTACAAGTTTAAGAATTCTAATTTACATGACACCAATAGTCTAATGATTACATCAAACTCTTGATTAACATATCTTTACTTCAACATAATGATCAAAAGCATTAACATAAACAACAAAGTTTGAAACATGTACTCAAAAATAACATTTAATAGCATATGCATAAATTAATGACCGTAAAAAACATACCAGGACCTGTAACAATAGAATGAAATAGAAAGGAAAAAATCGAGCCCACGCACATTGTCCCCATAAGGAAATTATTCTCCTCTAGTACCCGAGGTTTAAAGAAATAGATCTTCTCAGGATAGAACGATTCTATTCACCAGTGTATTGATACAAAAACAATGGTGTCAGTGAGCCACTAGGAGCAGAGTACACGAATATTTAATTGTGCAGAAGAAGAAGAAGAAGTAGTTCAGAATTTTCGTTGTTTTAAAATGGGAGGAAATCCCTCTATTTATAAACAACAAAGAGTAGTGTGAATAAATGTTTATTGTGCCTTATCGAAAATGTCACAATTCTTTGGAAAAGTCACAACTTTTCATAAAAGTCGCAACTTTTCATAAAGGCATAATACATAAATGTGTCATTTAACTTGGCCTCATTTTACATTTATGTCCTTCAACTTTGGGTATGCACAAGTAGGCACTTAAACTTGTATAAAGTTGAACAAGTAGACACATGAGTCCTACATGGCATAATACACATAGGACACCACGTAGGATAAAAAATGACATGTAGGATGCCATGTAGGACATGTGTGTCTATTTGTTCAAATTTATGCAAATTTAAGTGTCTACTTGTGCACACCGAAAGTTGAAGGGCATAAATGTGATTTGAAGCCAAGTTAAAGGGCATATTTATATATTATGCCTTTCATAAAAGTCGCAACTCTTCATAAAAGTTGCAACGCTTCAAAATTTACATGTACATTAACTTTCATCTTTAAGAATGAATGTCATAGAATGTTTACTCACTTTTTTTTTGGAAAAAAGTCGAAGAAGGTGAAACATATAACGTTAAATGAATAGTGGATAAGTTATATATGAAGAGACAACTAAATTTTACATAAAAATAGTAGTTATGTTCATAAATATTCTAATTTTCAAAATATAAATAATAATACTTTTTACACCTTAATTTTTAATATTTATAATTAAATAATTAGTTTAAGTGCTTGCAAAAATCTAATATGATATTTTGGACACATTCATTATAATTATCGGGAGATTCAAAAGGCAAACTAAAAACACTAGAAAGAATTTTTTTTCCTTTCGGTCAAAGTTAAACTTACACCATTTTTGGTACAAAAAGTACATAATCTCCTATAAAAAAAAATTAATTGAAGAAACATTAATATTACACTATGGTTTGAAAGGGACTAATCTCATGCAATCTTTTGATCTTCTAGCACTATTCTATCAACAAAAAAAACTTTTAATACTATAATTTTTTTTAAAAAAATTTAGATAGCATTCATTTTTTCCCCTTTTGCTTTATGAACTCATTTTTTAACTTATAAATAAAGTTTATTTTATTAACTTCTCATATTATTATTTCGATGGATTCACTTGGAGGTCATGAAATTGGAGTTTATAAAAAGAACTCAAATTATATTATTTAATAATATTTAATTTTTAAGGAAATAAAATACTCATTAAAATGGGTTACATGCGCAAAGAGCGTGCCCAGAAACTAGTGGATCTAAAATGTATGGTCAATCAATATTGTTTTTGAAGGTGTTTTTTTTAAAACAATTATTAAAAACTTATATACATACTTTGTTCTCTTCTGGGTTATATTATCATATATATATATATATATATATATATA
>NC_064288.1:61347897-61360298 GCF_019186545.1 Solanum stenotomum
TTGTAAAACTAAAGTAAAACAAGACAAGAAATATAAAAGATGATAGCAATAGAAATAGTAAAACAAGAGATGAGAGCTTTTCTTATTATTCCAAGTCTTCAAGTGTATACAATATGAACCCTTGCCTCTATTTATAGTGTAACATAGAGGCATACAAAAGGTTAGTCATAAACATGACATTAACATGAATATAATGGAGGAGGTTATGAAAGTGAAAGGTTACAAGAATAATGGTGTTATAAAGTTGGAGGTTATGGAGGTTATGGTTATCTTCATAATGGAGGAAAGTAATGGAGATAATGGGTGAGAGTAACTTCTTGGTGTAGTGGACATCCACACTATAATATTTTATAACATATTTTATTAACTTCTCATATTATTATTTCGATGCATTCACTTGGAGGTCATGAAATTGGAGTTTATAAAAAGAACTCAAATCATATTATTTAATAATATTTAAGTTTTAAGGAAATAAAATACTCATTAAAATGGGTTACATGCACAAAGAGCGTGCCCAGAAACTAGTGGATCTAAAATGTATGATCAATTCAATATTGTTTTTGAAGGTGTTTTTTTTAAAACAACTATTAAAAACTTATATACATACTTTGTTCTCTTCTGGGTTATATATATATACTAGAGGAGCATGGCCCGTCCAACATTTAAGTTCTAGAAGTTGAACATAATGGCTTGCCCTCCCGGTTTGTATGATAAATTATTCGTACTTTTAACATGTATCTTTCTTTTGGCTAAATTGAGGACTTTGGAGGTTTGGCAAAAGTTGCAAAGTTAAAATATCAAAACTAATTTGATCTAATGGCATTCAATTCATCTGTAAGTAAGAAAAATGGATGTATCAAAGCTAATTCAATCCAATGACATCCAAATTGAATCAACTATAATAAGGATGAAAAACATTATTGACATGTACTTGCTAAACTATTAGATGTGAGTCGCCAACAAATAAGAGCGGATGTTGCAAATTATCAGATTCTTCTACTGCTTTTTTTTTTCCACTTCTTCTATGACCACCATTTTGTTAATTTTAATAACTCCCAATGACAAAGTTGAACGCCTAAGTTAATTGAGCAAAAGATCACTGCAGTATATACTTAAAATAAGGGAAAACGTATAAGTACCCCCAATCTATGCCCAAAATCCCTGAAACATACCTAACCTTTATTAAGGTCCTATTACCCCCGAATTTATTTTATATATAATTTTCTACCCCTTTTCGGTCTACGTGACACTATCTTGTGGGCCCAGCGCGTGTTGACAATTTTTTCAAGGATAGTGCCACGTAGGCCGAAAAAGGGTAGAAAATTAATTAAAAAATAAGTTCGGGGGTAATAGGACCTAAGTAAAGATTAGGTGTGTCTCAGAGATTTTGGGCATAGGTTGGGGGTACTTATGCATTTTCCCTTAAAGTTTTAATAAACTCTGATTTTTGCGAGACATGAACACTAAAGATATAATGTAATGTAATTTAGATTTTCTTTCCTTATATTTCAGATTGTTGTTATGTTGTCTAATTGCAGGAAGTAACTTTCTTATTTTTGCAACTATTGGTTACTGAAAAATATAAGCTTTTTTTCTGAATTCTCAGTGGATCGAAAGCAAGATAGATGAGATTGAATCAGACAAAAGGTTCACCCCTCACCCTGTGGATTGGGGAGTTGAGACTTCCTATAGGACTCTTTCTAGCCCTCTTTTATTGGTCGTTCAACACGTGGATGGTTCTATATTTGCATGTATGCTGTCCTATGGCCATTACATATTTACTGAAATCAGTCAAATCAAAAGTGAACCATCGCCTTCTCTCAGCTAACTTCTACAGCTCAGATTCTTCAAGCTTCAAATTGGTAGGTTTTTCGTTTTCCCTTTGTTGTTTTCATCGATTTGTTTTTTTTTTCTGCAATTGTTTGTTCATTGTACTTTTATGAATCATCTCTTTTGTTTGGTCTGCTTATGCACACTTCTTTTTTGTTTCTTCTTTGATGTTTCAGCTTCTGCAGCTCTTCTCCTTGAAGGTTTTATGTCCTTTTGTTTTCTTTTTGTGCAATTTCTAGATTGTGCTTCAGTGTTTCAGATTAACAGGTTAGTGTTGCTTTATATACTCTTTTACTACAATAGAGATTGTGTTAAGGTTGTATGTACTTTTCTCAGTCGCAACGGTACTGTCTTTGTTTGGTTCTAACATGTTTGATCTTTACTTCATTTTGTTTTTCTTTTGGAGTTAAAAATTTTCCCCAACAAATCATACATATGTGATAATTTTTACATCATTTATGCTGAATCTGAGTAAATTCTGGTGTTATTAGGAGTAAAGAGAGAATACGCATGCTTGACTGGAATTTTCAAATTTTTTTATTATAAATAAAGAGGAACCATTCTTACAAATACTATATTCAATTAATGGGTGCTTAATGTGTGCAATCCTGAGTCTTAAACGAACAATACATTTTTTGACATAAAAACTAGCAAGTTCTAAAGATTGTTGTTTTCTAATTTTAGTATATCTTGATATCTGCTTACATTTTACATTTCACCTTAATAACTGATGCAAGCAGGTATACATATAGGAAGTTCTTTTTTATTTAGATTGCCCAGTAACTCTTACTTTTTCACTAATAACTTCTCTCGCACTAAGTAGCAGTAATATTCAATTTGTTTTGAACCATCTGTTAGAAAATAGCATACACAACGGAAGCATTCAAGAATCATACATCTTGCATGAGTATAGACAACAATCACAAATATGTATCACATACAAGGTATGCTGAAAATTAACTCAGAATTACCTCTTGAAGTGTGTGCAGATATCTTGAAGCAAATCCAACTCCAGCTCTACAGTCTTCTACAGTGATCCCAAATAACAATTGAACTCTCTCAATACTTTCTCTCAATACTTGGGTGGGCAAGTATCGTATAGAATCCTGAATCTTCTTTCTAGGTTAGAAGAATCCCTACTTATAGAGATGTCTTCCTAGTCCAAAAAGGAGAAGAAAGTATAAATCCTTATTCTTCAAGAAAAACCCCAAAACTCACGTTTCTTTCTTGGAAGAAAAATACACGTTACTTTTCCTTCTTCTACTAGAAAATAGGATTCTGAGTTCTAGTTAAATTGGGCACTGGAGGGACCACAGAATTTATTACTGAGGCTTCCTATTATGGAAATAATTCCAAATAATTAATTTGAATTATTCTTACCATAATAAATTACAAATCATTCCACTAAAAATTCGTAATTGCACTCCTCTATATATATTTCGAAATTCACCATTAAACACTTATGTAATTCCCCATGTTAAGATTCTAGATACTAATCAATAAATTAAATTACTGACGAATTTAATTCAATGATTAATTTCCTTTAGAGCAACACTTAACTTATTTCATGTGCCAAATTCATAAATCTACCGGTCGGGTTTACACATGAAATTAAAACTTATAAGTTTCTCATAAAAAGGTGTATCATCAATCTCTATACTGAGACATGGATTCCATCAACTAACTAATTATTTCACCAATATATATTATTATCATCCAATCTACCAGACATATTGACCCATCTCAGAATCTCACATTTTAATAAATCAAAACAATAATTAATATATACAGATCATAATCGTTATATCAAGATTAAGAATATAAGTACATTTAACAGTTTAGAGAATATGTTTTTATCAGTCAGTCTAAAACATCTATCTCTGCTTGGTCCCGTTCAATACATACAAAATGCACTAGCACGAGAAGTTAGAACTATATCATTCTCATAATCAAGATAAATTACATTTAATCTCGTGCTACAATCTTTCTGATGGTTTTGTCCAAAATTTCCATCTACGATTGTGAACTATAACTTTTAACTTATAAGAACCGATGATTTAATCTTCTGTGTATAAGCTTAAACTCTATACACCAAATCATCTACTATATAAGTTAAGGACACATATATGATAATTGATCTATTTAATGTAACACTTTATTGGATTGAATAAATGAATAAACAATTGTTCAATAATAATACTATATCAAAACGCATGGTTCATAGTATATCCTAACACCATCTCCCCTCCTAATGATGATGATATTTTAATAGGCTGAGTTGCTTTTAAAGTTGCTATGAACATGTTATGCATGATTTACAAATTGCGATTAGAATAGTTTCAGTTACAAGGACTGACAAATGTTAAAGCTTCTCCCCCTAATATTTGCTTCTTCCTTTTGAAATTAATCCACATTGAAATATAATAACTATGTTTGCAATCTCTCCGCCCAAACTTAGTTCGAAATTTTAGTAAGTTCAAAATCTTAGAAAGTGAGGTAATTGTTATATATTTAGTTTCATAGTTTAGCTTGAGCTTTACGTTTCAAGTCGGGACTCCTTTTGTGCTTCTATTGTGTCACATAATTTTTCAAGCAAGAAAACTTTTAACTTTTGGTGTTTCAACTTACTCCATGTAATGTTTTTTGTCTTCTCATCTGAGTTGATGTTGTACTTGTGCACAAAAATTAGAGTTGTGATTATATCATCTGATCTTCATTTATTTCTGGCTGCTCCTTGATTTGCAGACTTTGGAAAAGATCATGGTAAATTTTAAATGTGAGCTTGACCAAAATATATATCACCAATTTATTTCACTATTACTGTTTCACCAGCCTTTGGTGAAGTGCAAAAATTTATTTGGGAGATTTATATTAATTTCAGAGCATCCTTGATGTTACCTTTTTAGTTATAAGCATCCTTCAATTTGATATACTGTTCAAAGATTTGAATACACGTTCTCCTATGTAATTGACACTTCCAGATTGATTGCTCGAGCAAGTATTTGGCAGAAAAATAGTTTTAACATTCTGTTTCAGTATCTTGGTCATTACGTTACTATATTTTCTAGATTCTTCTTTCTTCTTTTAAAATGTTAGATTAGTTGACCGATGTTTTCATATTTTTCCAAGATACTTCAAGATCCCCCTATGCGTAACTCCAGAACACCACTGTGGTTGTTGAATTAGGATATGCATATGATGTACTTGAAGATACGAGCAGTTATGATTTGAGTATGTTATGTCTATTATAGCTATGCTTGTACAGTATTTAACTGGGCAACATAGTTGTATATGTTGTACATATTGTTAAAATATGTAATAGTATGTTATTTTAAGGAAAAATGCATAAGCACCCCAGCCTATGTCCAAAATTTCTGAGACACGCCTAACCTTTACTAAGGTCCTATTACCTCCCGAACTTATTTTTTAATTAATTTTCTCCCCCTTTTCAGCCTACGTGGTACTAGCCTTAAAAAAATTGTCAACATGTGTTGGGCCCACAAGACAGTGCCACGTAGGCCGAAAAGGGGTAGAAAATTATATATAAAATAAGTTCAGGGGTAATAGGACCTTAGTAAAGGTTAGGTGTGTCTCAGAAATTTTGGGCATAGGCTAGGGTACTTATGCATTTTCCCAAACTTTAATCTCAAGCCTAATTGTATTAGATTGAAATCTGGACAAATCAACCATCTGTAAAAAAAGAGAGACCAGAATTCTTCTAGTATTAGATTTTTTCCAAGGAGTTTAGTTATAGGTACATAAGTAGACCAACCTTTTACAGCTTTTTCGATGGCGAGACTTGTTCAATTTTCTGGTTTACGCTTGAAGTTCCAGATACAACACCTATTACTTTCATCTCTAGACTCTACCTCAGTTGTGCTCGAAGGTTTGACCTTCTGGTGTTTTCTCATTAACATAGAATGGAAAGTTGTCTTCTTTCTCTATTAAGACAGGGAAAATAGAGTTTTGTGTCTGACATTAGAGCTTCTCCAGGACGATTTCCTTAACTAAACTCAAACAACGAGAATATGTCTTGGACATGGTTAATGTGCATGAGTTGGTTCTGCAAACAAAATGAGTTACAACATTCAAAATATCTCACAATTTTTTTTATATAGATGGTGTATTGCATTATAAAAATGATTTTCCTCGCACAACTTTGATGGAAATAGAAAATTAAAATTATTTATAAAATATACTAATATGTGTTAATAATAATTGGTAACCTTAATGCAAGTTGTGTCGAATATGTCTTCTGCTTCCATGGAGATCATTTTTGTAATGATATATGTACATCTTCAAAAGGAAAATAAGAGTATTTGATGTTATACTTACTGATTGTCGACAACGGTGGCAAAGCCAAGTAGGGTCGAGGGATTCATCCTACTACATACAACGGAAATTTATACTTCATACATGGTAAAAAAGGTTATACATATAGGTTGAACACACCTTCTTCATGTTTTGAAGCACTTATTGGAAATCGTGGCAGAAAAATTTTGGCTCTGTCAAGATCAATCAATAGCATTAAAAAGAAGAATCAACTACCAACTCTCACACACACAAGCTTTCCCGGAACAATTGAGCTCTAAAATTCAGCATTAATCACAAAACAGATTAAAGAACATAACTTTCAAAGCAAAAATAATTAGAATTTTTTTTAAAAAAGGAAGTCCAAAATTTACCAAGAATATAACTTTTCGTTTTAAGAATATGAACTAACATGTGTGTGCTTTAAAATATACCAAGTCGATCTCGTTTGGAACTACGAATGTAAACATATGCTTTCTCATTAGACTATTTCTGATATGCCTCTTCACAAAAAGCTAACTACATATAAATATCATAAATTTTCTATTCATTTTCATTAACTGCAATACAGAATGGCAGTGCACTCAAAGTTCCATTGAATATTTGTTGAACAATAATAATAATTATTAGTTTGAATACTTACCGATATGAAGCTTGAAAGTTACTTATCTATGTCCATGATAGGAAAATAAATCAAAATAATTTCAAGCAAGAAAACTCAACGGTGCAATCTCTGCTCCAACATGAGACCTCAACCTTAATACACAACAAAATGGGGATTTAAGAGTTTAGAAGCAACTATTTCCCCTACAATGCTAGGTCTAGCACTCAATGCGGGTTACAGTGACTTACAATCAGTGGCGGATCCAGGATTTAGAGTCCGTGGTTGTCAAATAGACTTATCGATTAAATTAATTTTATATTTGATTAAATTATTTGTCTTTTCGATATATATCATAAATCAATCAATAAAATGTAAATAATAAGATATTACACTTTTATTGAGTATTTAATCAAATAAAAGAAAAGTCAAAGGAGTAATAATGTAATTAATTTAATTTAAGTCAATAACAATTATAAAAAATAAAAATAAAAATTGTGACAGTGCTTGGAGCCTTTTTTTTTTTCTTAAAAAACGTCTGCATCAAATTTCTCAAAAAAATAGGTACAAATGGGATTCGAACCCGTAACATCAGTCTTCTAAAGTTGCCCTCCTACCATGGCACCACAAGACAATTTTGTTTTGTGGGTGGCACGATATAAATATTATATATATATATATACCTATGTATATATAGAGTTTCCGTCGAAGTTCGGGGTTGGCGTGGCACCCCCAAACCTCTGCATAGATCCGCCACTGCTTACAACATAAATTTGGTGCGTTCAACTTTCAGAAATTTTAGAATAAAATTTGAGCAAGAATTGTCGAAACACTCACCTGTAGTAATTTCGAATAGCTATATTTCACAATTTCATGTCTCCTGACAAATATAAAGTTCGAAAAGATGAAATTTTGTTTTGAGTGAAAACCAAATGTCTTTCACAAAAACAAAGATGTAATACGTGTCAAAAGGAAAAGGAAGATGATGAAATAAAATTCATACACGTGGTTGAAAAGAATATGAAGGAACAAAATGGACCCAAATGTGTAGTACAACTTACTTTACTTTTGGTATAATTGCTTGATGCTGTGATAGTCCTTTTCTTGTTCACTTATAAATTAAAAAAAATAAAGGTAATAATATATATAGATAGATATATATATATATATAGAGAGAGTCCGGAGCCTAAAGGGCAAAAAAAATTGTCAAAAATTCCAAAAGGACACATTAAATTTTTTTAAAACCAAAAGGGCAAAATCGCTCCTGACGGAGCGATTTGCCCTAGCAGTGATTTTGTAAAAAAAAATAAAAAAACTTTTTTGATTTTTTTAATTAAAAATAGCTTTGTAAAATTTATTTATTTATTTTTTATTAAAATGGCTGCGATTTTAAGTCAGAATTTTTTTTCCCTTACACATCGCTGCGCGTTTTTCATGCCTAATGCTATTATTTTCATGCCTATTATTAATTATTAATAATATAAAAATGATAAACAAGACGGGACAGTATACTCAATAAAATTGTTGAAGCATGAGGAAAATTGAATTGTATATCATAAATAATAATAAAAGAATATTAAATTTTAAAAAAACTTTTTTTTTTAAAATTCTTAACCAAAATCACTGACAAAAGTTGTCGTACGTTAAAAAAAATAAAAATCGCTGCTTTTTTCTCAAAAAAAAATCTTTTTTTCTTGATTTTGGTTAAGAATTTAAAAAAAAAGTTTTTTTTAATTTAATATTCTTTTTTTATTATTTATGATATATAATTCAATTTTCCTCATGCTTCAACAATTTTATTGAGTATATTGTCCGTCTTGTTTATCATTTTTATATTATTAATAATTAATAATAGGCATTAAAATAATAGCACTAGGCATGAAAAACGTTGCCCCGATGTGTAAGGAAAAAAAAAATTCTGACTTAAAATTGCAGCCATTTTAATAAATAAAAAAAAAACTTTTTTTTACAAAAATCGCTGCCCTAGCAGCAATTTTTAATAATAAAAAAAAAATTTACAAAATCACTGCTAGAGCAGCGATTTTTCGTTTTGTATCAGAGGAAAATCGCTGCCCTTTTGGTTTTAAAAAAATTTGATGTGCCCTTTCGGAATTTTTGACAATTTTTTTTGTCCCTTTAGGCTCCGGACTCTATATATATATATATATATATTTCCAGGTGATTAAGTTATTAGTATATTTTAGCATAATTGGTATTTAAAAGATTATATGCTCGAATTTAAACTATTGTACATATGCTTTCCTGTTCAAACAAAACAAATTTTATATTAGAAGTATGTGCAGCTACGTCAATTCTTACTTCAAAAAATTCCACACGTTTGATTTATAGATGCACCTCTAGAAATTACATAAGACCCGGAATGGTTTTAGTGTCAGCTAGGAGTGGCAAACGAGTGGGTCGAGTCGAATATGAATCGATCGAAAACGAATTGAATAAAAATGGGTAAAATACTCTACTCAACTCATATTTTAAATGGGTAAAAGCGAGTTACCCAATGTATAATATGGGTATCTATATTTATCCATATTATTCCATGAATAAGTTTCTCACATGCTCAATGAGCTCCAAAATGACCAAGTCATAAAGCATTTCAAAGACATTAAATGATCAATTTGGATAATGAAGATGATACTCAATACACAATGACCAGTTTCTATTACATGTATCTGGAACACTTGTGACTTGACAATTAAGTCTGCCTAATCCACCAAAATGAGTACCTAAAAGTCACATTTGTGGACAACATTTGTGTACTTGGTCATGACCTCTAAAACCCCTATGGTTTGTCCAAGTATGTTAAATATTGTTGCTACAATGTGAGAGATGGTGTTAGGCCAGCTTCCGCTAACTGATCAACTGGAGATCCATGGTTAATTGTTCGGCAGCATGTTAACTCTAAAAAGACGAAGATGGTGCACCTACGAGGCCACCACTTCCAACAAAATTTCCACAAACTCTCAGTGATTTCTGCTATTGTGGATTGTCCTTTGAGATGCGATGATCTGACAGAAAAAGAAAACAAAAAAAAAACAAGATCGTAAGTATGCAGAATTTTTTAGATAGCTAATATATGCATATGCAGGATATCGAAAAACTGAATTTGTTTTCTCACTTTTCACACACACACCGAGAGTTTAGAGAACTACTACCATGCAGCTCCAGATCCATTTCCATTGAAAATTGACTCGATGTGCTGCTATTAAAAAGGACGGCAACGCCTTGGTTAATGTAGAGATTACCATTAACTACAAAAACAAATACACCTAAAGAGCACCATTTTCCAAAATGATCAAACAAAATCTCAATGTGCTGCTATTAAAAGAAGGAAGATGGATTTTGGAGAGTTACATATCTAAGTTCAGAAAGATGAGAACAGTTGATAATAAATTGTTATCAACAACAGAGAGTACTAAGAACAATATAAAAGAAAGGCAGAAAAATGTGAGTTGCTATTAAGTCTTACCTCTAAGTTTATCAACATAAGGTTGAAGGTCAACAACAATCTCATCTTCATCAGAATCTGATTCGAATCTATCAAGATCTTAAACAATTTTTCAAAAAAAAACAAGTCACTACAGTTCTAAATGCAAATTCACTAAATAAAATGAAACAAATGAAACTAGAGAAGATAAATTTACCTTCTTGTCCATAAATCCAATCCCTAGTACATAGTTTTGCCTCAGCATTTGCAGGAAGAATAGAACTTCGAAACTTTCCAATGACACGACCGCCAGTGCTAAATGCAGATTTAGAGGCTACAGTAGTGATGGGCACACTCAAAACATCCTGTGCCATTAATGAAAGTTCAGGATACCTTAGTTTGTTATCCTTCCAAAATCCAAGTACATCTAGATTCGGATTTGTTTTATGATCAACATTAGCTTCTTCCAAATATAACTCTAATTGTGTTTTACCTGTACTCGACTCTAACTGACTTTGAAAGACATCAAACTCCTCTAATGCTTCAGTCATTCTATTTCTACTACTACAAGCATGCTCATCTGGTAGCGAAGTTGACAACGAGGTTGTAGCAGATGGTATCAAGTACTAGTGTACTCGACCACGCTAGTATTATACAGGCGCAAAATTGCAGCAGCGCTATCAACCGCGTTTTGCAACTCAGCCTCATCAGTTTTGTCCGAATCAACTCTCAATAGCACATTTTTCCTTAATATGAATTTAAACTGAGGGGCAGAGTTGTGAAACCGCGTGACCTGGAGTATGTCACCGACTCTGTAACGACATATACCACCAGTGTAGGTTGTGATCACGAGCTCGTATTTTTTCCCACCTCCACGTTGGCTAGGTCCACGAGACGGGATGGTGAGTCCTGAGGGATTAATTCAAAGTAGCACATATTGGGCTAATAGTGTATAACATACTTCAGATGGCTTGCACATTGGGTTCAAATTGAGTCCAAAGTAACACTCGTTATCACATCCACAATAAGTAGTATTAGAAATCTGTAGAAATTAATAAGGCTATAACATGTTATCATGTATATAAAGTAATTAAATCTTGCTAAGCAAATTTATTTACATACCTGTCACAATCACATCCAAGTACTTTGTATTTGGCCAAATTCTAGTAATAATCCCTTCCCAGTTCTGGTTTTCGCATTCCTTGATAATGAAACTCCGCGAGTTCATGATTTGGTTTGAGTATTTTGGAGATGAATTCCCTAATTGAATGGTCAGAAACTCTCAGATTTAATATCCCAAATGCGATATCTTTAGCAAGTTGTTGCCAATTGAGTTGAAGAAAATGAATAGCTTGAAGTAGACCACAAAGCATTTGTGTACATGCTCTGGAAAGAGTCGACACAGAGAACAACCTCGTTGGGGCTAGTATACACATTGTAAGGATCGTAAGGCCTCTCATCTTGAGGAGGTCCCTTTTGTAGTGAAGACAGTTCTTGCTAATTATGCTTTTATAAATAGAAAGTACAAGCCAAAATCAGGAGCATACTGTTCACAATTCCAAAATCGGAAGACAGTCTAGATCAGGAGCATACCTGTTCACAATTCCAAAATCAGAAATGCTCAAAAAATAATATTCATATATATAATGACAACTCTCGCAAACAAGGTAAATATTATAAGGCTGTGTACAGTAGTTATTTCCATTCTAACTCATCTTGAGTTGTGGGCATCAACTTTCTCTTACCAGCAGATGTCCCCAAGCTACGAACAAAACAAAGAAAAGAGTAATTTAATTCAGTATGATAACTCATATCACACTAATTTGAAAGATTATATACATGATATTTTCTTAGAAAGGTAATTATTTAATCTCACCTAGTCAGGAACTCAAAGATGGGATGAGAAATTGGAGAACGATCTCCAGTATCAGGATGAATTTCCTCATATGTGACAATTGGCATTTCAGACTTGAATGTCACCAAGTTGGCTCTTTGAAGATACTCAATGTTGGCATACAACCAAAACTTTCTCTTGAACTGAACCAACATTTCTAGTCATTTCTTCTATGAAGAAGGGACTTAGCATGTAGTCACAATACACTATTGAGAGTTTTTGGAACATAAATTTTTAATCTTCAAAAGTGGGGCCTCCATGCCTAAGGCTCGAGGCCCCACCACCCCGCCCGCACTCGAGGCACCGTGCCCTGAGGCCCCCCT
>NC_064288.1:61361384-61364104 GCF_019186545.1 Solanum stenotomum
CCCCCCCCCCCCCCGGGGCCTCGAGGCGTCGTGCCACGAGGCCCCCCCACCTGCAATTCAGTTAAAGTTAGCAGAATCCAATTCAAAGAGCCAAAGAGCTGAAAAGATATAAGAGGGTTAAACATTTTCATACCTTAGAGGCTCTCAAGTTTTTATGTGTCACAGGCCAGTGTTATCAATGTTGGCAATTTTATCCCCTGATTTCAAGTCCACAAGGTCTCTCTTGTCTGCTGTAAGAATCACAAATAGATAAATTGTATAAATAGATGTTATAGTTAAAATGAAATGTTAGAACAAGGATTACTCATTGCTGAAAAGATCAAAACCTGTTGCTTTCTTAATGCTTACAATCTTTGATGTACATGGTACCTTCCAAAGCCAAAAATGATTCCAAGTTAGTCACAACTTCTTCAGATACAAGAAACAATCTTTTTTTTCAATTTATTCATGTTGCAAAACAGCTTATAAAACAAAAGGTTAATCGCAACTGTGTAAACTCAAAATTATCAAAACTTGCTTAACTTTGTCCCTAACAAATTAAGAACAGTAATAAAATCATTTAAGGAGACAAAAAGCAGGAATCGGTCCACTACTCCACGCCGCCACAAAGAAAGCTGGTGAAGAAATTGCACATACGTACAATCACATCTGCGGTCTTTCCATTACAGAATTAAGATTCTTCACTGTTTATGGACCTTGGGGTCGGCCAGATATGGCGTATCTCTTCTTCACAAAGAATATACTAAAAAGAAACCCCATTTCAGTATTTCAAGGTTCTAATAGCAAAATTGTAGCAAGGGATTTTACCTACATTGATGATATAGTGAAAGGCAGTTTAGGGACTTCAGATACATTAGAGAAGAGCACAGGAAGTGGAGGAGAGAAGTAGAAGAGTGCACAATTAAGAGTGTTTAATTTGGGGAATGCTTTACCAGTTCCAGTAACAAAGCTAGTTAGCATATTGGAAAATTGCTCAAGGTAATGGCCAAAAGAAATGTGTTGCCATGGCCAAGAAATGGAGAATATAAAATTTGGTCACACTTGAATTCGGATTCTTTCATTCTTCTGTGAGTGAGTTGATCAGAACTCGATGATGTTTGTTGTTTAGTTATTTTATTATAGCAGATAAATGCCTTGATCACATTTTTTTTGCAGCAAAATATCACTAAACCAGCCAAGCAGCACTAACATGTTAATGAAAACCTGACAATGGCTCATCTGGTAGGAATACACAAAAAATGCAATTACTATTTTAGTGCTCAAATATGCTATTTGTGATGTTTTACCCAAAACTATATATATATCCTTGATAATCCAACGCAATCACGGTGTAAATTATAGCAGCTCCCTCTGCTATTTAGTCATATTTCTTAAGAGATTATTTTTTAGGAATACATTTTGAAGATAAAAGAGGGAACGACTGGAAGATTTGAGAGAAGCTCGAGTGTGTGCAATTATCAGGCACTTGAAGCATGAGAGCTAGAGGGCTAGAAAGTTGTGCTCTCGTTCACTGAGAACGTTTAACTTGATTTAAATGTACAAGCTAATCACTTTCTCATTCCCTCTGTCCTTAAGTTATATAATGAAAGTCGCTTTGTTTATGTTCAAATTCAATTCAACAAAAACACCAGGATAGACCAAGATAAGAATTAACAACACAACCAAGCACTTTAGTTTTTTGCCTAAGACCATAAAAGGCAGTCCTATGCATCATACTCAAGTGAAAAATGAAAAAAATTTAAGGTCATTATAACTCAAGTTATAAACAGGAAAGGAACAGTACAATACAGGAAATAATTCAACTTCCAAATGTAACAATCTCGACAAAAAAAAAATACCGCAAATCCCCTCATATAAAAAACCCTCAATCATTTTTCCATGAAACCCCAAGTAACATTAACCATTTTACTTATTGAATCCAAGAAGAAAAACCCCAAAAAAGAAATCACAAAACCCACCTACATTTCCCTTGCATACACAAATTTATACAAGAAACCCCATAACCAACATTCGAAAATGTGAATCATCGAACCAGTAATCAAAAAGATACACAAAAAAAGATAAAACCCAGTACTCCAATTATTTTCCTACAGTTATAAACAGAGAAACACTCACAAGTTTGGAGGAATGAGAAATCGAGTTACGAGCCGATACAGTCGTATGATTTTCCGCTCCAACATTCAATTTCCGGCCTGATTATTCTCCAACCCCGATGAATTCGCCACCATTGCTTGTCTCTTCGCCACGGCACTCGAAACTGACAAACGCCTATTCTGGGTCAAGAAATCGAAGAAGAAGAAGAAGAAGAAAGCAATAAATGGACCGTTGTTACTCTGTAATTGTGAACAGTGTGAAGGAGTAATATATAAAAGCAATAAATAAATGATTAAATTATAATGCATAGGCGGGAAAAAGGGTTTAATTGTATTGATTTAATATGGACCGTTTGATTCGATTGAAGTATTCGTTAGAAATTGGACTTGAGACATGAAGGACCAATCATATGAAGACACCTAGGCTAATTTATATTTGGACATGGAGTGTTTGAAAAAGTTAGAAAAATTATTAGTATTACGCATTGAAAAAACAACACTTAGAACATATTCGGCAAAATCTCACTAGTTGGAATCCAAAGAAGATGGTGTGTAGATGTTGTATAAAAAGCTATTTAAAGTTTCATGTTTTATTGTCACATTACCCGTATAGAAAAATATTTTTCT
>NC_064288.1:61364219-61386680 GCF_019186545.1 Solanum stenotomum
TATATATATATATATATATATTAATTTTATTTTTTGGGTATATTACATAATGTTCGATTTGGATGTAATAGCACAATATTAGATGATTATTTTGTTATGAAGCGGAAAATGAGTTGAATACAACTTTGAATTTTAGTGTCAATGTTTATGATTGTCGTTAATTCAAAAAATATTGAATAAGATTAAGCAAAATGATTCATATCAAATAAGCCGCACAACTAATTATATGATGAATATTGTGTTTTTTTATTTTACAGGATTTCCCATAATATAAGTAGTACAATAATTTTCTCATCGGGTATTTATTGTATAAGCATTCATATCGAAGAGTCATGTGTTCGTAGTTAATATTTTTAAATTAATTCAGTTTGTATTTTTACTGTATCTTTGGAAAGTTCAGCAACAAAGTCTTCAACAGACAATGTCTAATGAATATATTTTCCTTTTTTTTAATACTTCACAATTTTTTATACCATATTGTGTTATTTCAGCTATATCATTTATATCTATTCCTTCTGACCAAAAAAGTTTATATTTATTCCTTCAAAAACTTATCAATGTAAAACTAGAAAAATGTATGCATGTAATGCTTTTATTTGATTTTTTTGTTATATCTTATTTTTTAACATGTAGTCTTTTTAAATATATTTTTCAGATTTTTTTTTTTTTGCATATCTTATGTTATTATTTTTTAGTTTTGGTATTATAATATTTTTATCCTTTATATATCAATTAAATTTATAAAATATTATATTAGACGGTATGAAGCCAGACAAGTTAATATTTATTCCTTGAAAAACTTATATCAATAAAAAAAAAAACAAGAAAAATGTATGCATGCAATACTTCTATTTGAATTTATTGTTATATCTTATTTTTTTTACAGTCTTTTTCTAATATTTTTCAATTTTTTTTTACATATTTTACGTTATATGTTTGTCATTTTTTAGTTTTGGTATTATAAATTTTTGTCCTTTATATATCAATTAAATTTATAAAATATTATGTCTGATCGCGTGAACCACGGACAAGTTAATTAGTTTAAGATATATTTGTAATTGTTATATTTTATCACTCATTACACATATATTCTCTTATGATTTTTATCATTCTAAATGAATTTAAAAAAACTTATATGGAACACACGTGTCCAGAAACTAATAGAACTAAAAGAGTGAAGCATCCTTTGGTTGGGTGATCTGTGGTCAAATTCGTGTATAACTCAGTGGCGTATCTATTGTGGATGGGCATGAGTTCACGTGCTCTCATGCTTCTTTGACTATAAATAAAAAGTTAGTTCAGTCATTAATTTGAAGAGAAATATTTTTATAAATAAAAAATTAGTTCAGTCATTAATTTGAAGAGAAATAAAATATTCCTCTGTCCCAATTTCTTTGACTATATCTCTTGTTGCCTTGATATTTTATTTTTATTTCATAACACATTATTCACATTATATTCCACCCTCTCTAGCAAATAATAGGCAAGTCTCAAAAGTCAAAGATATACGTATATGCATGCACTGCCCAAAAAAATGAAATAAAAGGAGTTGATTTTAGAAGTCATTCCATTATTTGTCAACGAAATACTATTTTTTGCATTTACACCATTGCTTTTTTGGTAAGAAATCTATTAATTAGCATTCGGATTTTAATTCATGGGAACTTATCTAAATCTCACTAGTTTATGAGATAATTATTTAGATACATTTTAGTTTGTAATATTACGTATCTTATAAGATTTTGATGCCCTCCAGATACGTCTAGATACATGTATTTCTTATATATCAGGTCAAATTTATATATAATTTGTTTTGGATACATTGTATCCAAGTGAAATTGAATCTATCTGGAATACACAATAAATCTTCATTCGCCACTCTCTCATATTTCTGGTATCCCAGATACATGTGAATCACTCCAGATACATGTCTTCAGTGTGTAATCTAGTGTGATTTGCATGTATTTGGGATACATACGAATCTCCTTCGCCAGATACATGTGAATCTCATTCGCCTCCCTCCCCAATCTTGTTCGCCTCTCTCCCTATTTTTGTGTATCTTGTCGCAAAAATACATGTATCTAAGTGTAAGATACGTAAAAAACTCTTAATTAATGGTAAGATACGCAATATTTTGAAAGTATAAGTAATAATAGTTTATATGATAATGAAGTATGTGTAATTATATAGTTTTTCTTTAATTTATTCACACTTTTGCTTAAAAAAAGAGATTAAGCACTTTTTTTAAATATGTATCTCTTGCAACTTCTAAATAAGAAAAGAAGATAAATTACTTGAAAATGACTAGAATTTTAACATATTTAGACAAATAGTTTATTTTTCAAAATCTTAATTATAATGATGCAACCCTCTTTTCTTAAAAAAATATATTTTAACTTCTTAAGAAAATCCACTACAAGTGAAACTTTATTAAAATAAGTAAATTTAAAATAATTTTAAAGCGGAAGAATAAGTAAACAAACTAAAAATGAGAAATTCTTATATACAAGATATTGTAATTCAATAAAACTAAAATAACTTGCTTGCTTAATTTGGAGAAAGCTTATAATAATAGTTAGCGTATTTGATTAAGTAATTTGCGTTATTTCATAATTTCAATCTATGTTTTAATAATTATATTTTAATACATTTAGTTATAGTTGTATTCCATAGAGAGTGTAAGTGTAGAATTTTCATAATGTAAGTAGTGTAAATGTTCAATTTTAAAATACAAAGGGTGTATTTCGAATTAATTCTTAATACATGAGTATTTAATATAGGGCAAATTACAGAAATCACATACTTTTAAGGCAAAATTACAATATATCCCTTAAAAGTTTATAATTACATAAATCCCTCAAACGGATACAATAATATAACCGTTGATACATTAATTTGATGCACGAGATACATTAATCGTTAAGTAAGATACATTACATTTTATACATGATACACTAATCTGATGTACATTTTATACATGATACACTAATCTGATGCGCGAGATACAATAATATAAATGTTGATACATTAATCTAATGCGCGAGATACACTAATCTGATGTGCGAAAATAAGGGATTTTGAAAATTTGTAAAACTTATAGGGGATAATGGTAATAAGTAAACTAAAATGTGGGATTTCTATAATTTTTCCTTTAATATAATTAACCTTTAATTAGAGTAAAATGATATTTATTTTTGTCGGTGAATAGATCTTAGACTATATTAGAGCCATCAAAATGGGATTAGCCCATGGGGCTGGCCCAACCCAACCCGTTCTTCAGGTAGAGTTGTGATAGAATTTTTCAAGCCTATTTAAAACTAAGGCATATAATCCCGGCCCATATAAGCCCTTGGCCCTTGAGGCCTGATCAGAGCAGGTCCGTCAGAACTATTTAGTTAAGAGTAACTTACAGAAATTTCACTAGTGTATGAGCTAATTACTTAGATGCACGCTATGTGGTAATAGTACGAATCTTACTAGATTTTGATGTGTCCAGATACATGTATCGCGGGATATATGGACTCAAAATTAGGTGAAAGTTGTTCTAGATACACTCTATCCAAGTGGATTTGCAGGTATCTAGGATACATTGATAAATCCCGTGCCCTCGCCTCCCTCCCATCTTTCTCGCTCGCGTATCTAGGATGCATCACACTAGATACATGTATCTCGCATCTAGTATCTTAGATACATGCTAATCAAATTAGATTATTTGCTAGTGTTATTGAAACAACACCATTATTTACCATATTTTATTTGAAAATCTTCTCATTTTCTTGATGTCATAGAATTTAAAGTTTGAAAAGAAAAAGAAAGGGCTAGCCCGGTCCATCCCGTGGNTCCTTTAATATAATTAACCTTTAATTAGAGTAAAATGATATTTATTTTTGTCGGTGAATAGATCTTAGACTATATTAGGGCCATCAAAATGGGATTAGCCCATGGGGCTGGCCCAACCCAATCCGTTCTTCAGGTAGAGTTGTGATAGAATTTTTCAAGCCTATTTAAAACTAAGGCTTATAATCCCGGCCCATATAAGCCCTTGGCCCTTGAGGCCTGATCAGAGCAGGACCGTCAGAACTATTTAGTTAAGAGTAACTTACAGAAATTTCACTAGTGTATGAGCTAATTACTTAGATGCACGCTATGTGGTAATAGTACGAATCTTACTAGATTTTGATGTGTCCAGATACATGTATTGCGGGATATATGGACTCAAAATTAGGTGTAAGTTGTTCTAGATATACTCTATCCAAGTGGATTTGCAGGTATCTAGGATACATTGATAAATCTCATGCCCTCGCCTCCCTCCCATCTTTCTCGCTCGCGTATCTAGGATGCATCACACTAGATACATGTATCTCGCATCTAGTATCTTAGATACATGCTAATCAAATTAGATTATTTGCTAGTGTTATTGAAACAACACCATTATTTACCATATTTTATTTGAAAATCTTCTCATTTTCTTGATGTCATAGAATTTAAAGTTTGAAAAGAAAAAGAAAGGGCTAGCCCGGTCCATCCCGTGGACCTTCTAGGGTTGACATATTCAGGCCCTTCCAAATGAAGGGTCATTCCGGCCTATCCCATCAAATTTTTTGACCCGCAAAGCTTTAGCCGGGTGGGGCTAGGTTGGCCTTTTTGACAACTCTAGAATATATCTTTATGGAGTTGGCTAAAGGAACCTATTGATTAAGAAAAGGGGACAACAAGTCAATGAAAAAGTGGATACAAAATTTGTTAAAATATAATTATTTTTATCAAAAGATAAGAAAATAATTATTTATTTAACGTACTACTAGGCTTGTCAAAATATAACAACGGTTGTACAAACTGGGAACTGACTGGGAGGAATAAATAATAATGAATAAATCTCTCAAATGTTACTCAATTTAATAAAATTAACTAATAAATGTACTTATTTTATTATTATATCAATAAATTCTTTTAATTTCAGTCGTGTTTTCTATATAACAATTCTACAGGAAAAGAGCTTTGACTAGAAAGGAAGAATAATAATGAATAAATTTCTCAGATGTTACATAATTTAATAAAATTAACTGATAAATTACTTATTTTATGTCAATAAGTTCATTCAACTTCAATCGTTTTCTCCACAAAATAATTCTATAGAAAAAGAGACTGTGACCAGATTTAATAAAATTAACTAATAAATTACTTACATTTATTTTTATGTCAATAAATTCATTTAACTTTTGTCATGTTTTCTACATAATAAATTATTATATATAAAAAAGAGACTTTCTTCGGATGGATTTTCGTACAGATTAATTTTTTTCTTTTCTGTTTTAACTATATATGTGGTCTGTGATGCCGTTCAAGTCATGTTTTTGATGGAGATAAAAAAAATAAAATTCAATCAAAGTTATATGGTAGGAAATATGGTATAAATTGAATTATTTTAACAATATAAAAATAAGATCAATGAGTTTGTTAGTCAAGTTCATTAAACTTCGTAGATGAGCTTCAAAAGGTGTTAGTATAGTGATCCTTTATAAAATTTATAAAAGTAATAATATATAGATTGGAAATAAATTAAATAATAAGAAAATACATGAGAATAAGTAAAAATACTATTCGTCCTCTTTGATGGAATAGAATGGAAAAAATTAAAAAAAAAAAGGGTCCTTTTAAGAGGATTTGCCTTTTTAACAAGATATAATAAATAAATATGTTCTTTAATTTGATTTCAGTTAAAATTTATATTTTTTTAAAAAAATTGAACATAAACACCATAACATTAAATAAGTACACATATATATCCTACACAGCCAATCTCACACGATGTAGCAAATTCTAACATTAGCATATTCGTATTTTATTTTATCTTTCTTTATTCAAGTTTCCCAAACATTCTCTGCATCATTTTCATGATCTCAAATATTTCTTGACATGGAGAAATTAATAAATTAAAATTTATTGGGTCAATACATACTCTTTCGAGATGATATCGTAAAAGAGTTATATTTCCTCTCTTCAATAACAGTTTTTCATTATTGAGTTGACACATTGATTAATAAGCAGTAAATAATAGAAGTAATTTTATCAAATCATCCTTGCTAAATATCAATCATCTAAACATTGAAAAATGAATAGTATTTAATAGTAAGGATAAAATACACACAAAATAATAAATTACTCATTGATTTTATAAACTGGACAAATATTATTCGACATATTAAAATAGTATAATAGACAAGTAAAGATAGACGAAAAAAGGATAAAAAAAAGTCAAATTATGAGAAAAATTCATGAACCATCATTGATTATAGTTAATTGACATTTAAGACGAATGAGAACCAATTCTTCCAAACCATAAACCATCAATTGTCCCACCTCCCCACTCTTCTATCTAGAAACGTGGAATTTGAATTTGATTAAATCCTAGTAATTTTAATTTTAATTTATATTTATATAAAAAAAATAATAATTAATAACGTTAAAAAAAAATTGAAATCATAAATTTCAAATTAACTAGGTTGCGCGCTTGTGTCACATCTTATCATTTTGAAATTGACATCTCTTGCCCACTCTCCTCTCCAACTAGGGCTGGGCATAATACGGTTTAAACCGAAAAAACCGACCGAACCGATTTTTTTTTAATTTCGGTTTCGGTTTTTCGGTTATTTCGGTCGGTTTCGGTTTTGATTTTCAATATTTCAATTTTTCGGTTCGGTTTTCGGTTTTTAGCTTTAAAAATTCGGTTAACCAAAAAACCGAAATTATATGTATATGT
This sequence comes from Solanum stenotomum, assembly GCF_019186545.1. Taxonomy (NCBI): domain Eukaryota; kingdom Viridiplantae; phylum Streptophyta; class Magnoliopsida; order Solanales; family Solanaceae; genus Solanum; species Solanum stenotomum. Next base: position 61,370,980 of record NC_064288.1, read on the forward strand.
TCTTTATCCCATTCCCAGCCGGCCCAATTATAGTTGATAGCCATTAGCCCACAACCTTAATTAAAATTATTAGCCCATGTCCAGCCCAAATTCCAATCAAAATTCAAAAATCCCNTTCCAAAAGGGCACATCATATTTTTTTAAAACCAAAATGGCAAAATCGCTCCTGCCGGAGCGATTTTCCTCTGACACATATTAACGCCGTGTACTCCGTTAAAATAAAATCGCTGCCAGGGCAGCGATTTTTGTGCAATTTTTTTTTCTTTTTTTTTTTCACTAAAATCGCTGGCACAACAACGACTTTTTAACTCTAATTATTTTTCCTCCAACTAATATCGCAGCTATGACAGCGTTTTCATAGAAAAAAAATTGGTAGCATTTTTGTAAAAACTATTTTTTGGAAAATCGCTGCCTTGACAGCATTTTTCTTAAATTTTATTTTATTTTTGTAAATCTTTTCTTAATTTTTTTTTTTAAGTTTTATGAAAGAACAATTGTTTTTTAAAAAAATTGTTGACAGGGAGCCTGATTCCACCCAAAAATTTGGACTCGACGTAGAAATCATCAAAATGAGGCACGAACTTTAATCAGTGTCGAATTAGGCTGCCTTTTCAGCGATTTTTGCTAAAAAAATTATTTTTTAATAAAAACGCTGCCTTGTTTTCAAAACGAAAAAAAAAAAAGAAAAACGATTTTAAAAAAAATAAAAATAAAAATTGAAGAGAAATGAATTTTAAAAAAAGAAAAAAAAAATAACTAAAAAGCTGCCAAGGCAGCAATTTTCAGCCATTTGGCAGTTTTTATATAAAATATATATATATCTTGAAATCACTGCCATCCCTGTGACTTTGGTGGAACTAGTTTTTTTTTTAAAAAAAATCGCTGCCTTGGCAGCGATTTTTGTAGAAATATTCTTTTATTTTATTTTAATTTTTGAATTTTTTGTCAACAAGTCAACATCTAAATTTTTATTTTTTTTAATCGCTGCCCGAGCAGCGTTTTTGCGATTTAAAATAAAAAAAATTAAAATCACTGCTATTACAAAGTTATTATAAAAGCAAATTTATTTTATTTTTTTGGCGTTAATTATTTTTTTTTAAATTGCTGCTGTTGCAGCGTTATTATAAATTTTGTGAAATTTTTTTTTTCTTAGAAATAGTTGCATTGGCAGTGCTTTTGGTGGAACTATTTTTTTTTAAAAAAAATTCTTTTGATTTATTTTTTTTAAAATTTCTATCAACTAGTCAATATCTAATTTTTGAAATCGCTACCATGTCAGCGATTTTAGTGAAGAATTTTTTTAAAAAAAGGAAATCGCTGCCAGGGCGGCGAAATTCCCCTCTAACTTTTTTTAAAAAAAAAATATCGCTTCTGACGCAGCGATATCATAAATAAAAATTGTCTTATATACTCATGATCATTATTTTAAACAAAATCGCAAAAACGCTGCACGGACAGCGATTTTAAAAAAAATAAACGAAATTTACCATAAGATGTTGACTAGTTGACAAAAATTTCAAAAAATAAAATAAAATAAAAGAATATTTCTACAAAAATCGCTGCCAAGCCAGTGATTTTTTAAAAAAAAAAACTAGTTTCACCAAAATCGCTGCCAAGGCAACGATTTCAAGATATATATATATATATTTTTGTAAAAAAGTTGTCATATGGCTGAAAATTGCTGCCTTGACAGGTTTTTAGTTAAATTTTTTTCTTTTTATTTAAATTCGTTTCTCTTCAATTTTTATTTTTTTTTAAATCGTTTTTTGTTTTGAAAACAAGGCAGTGTTTTTATTAAAAAATAATTTTTTTAACAAAAATCGTTGAAAAGGTAGCCTAATTCGACACCGATTAAAGTTCGTGCCTCAATTTGATGATTTCTACGTCGAATCCCAATTTTTGGATGGAATCAGGCTCTCTGTCAGCAATTTTTTAAAAAAATATTGTTCTTTCATAAAACTTTAAAAAAAAATTAAGAAAAGATTTTCGAAAAGAATAATAATTAAGGAAAACGCTTCCAGGGCAGCGATTTTCCAAAAAAAAGTTTTTACATAAAAGCTGCCAAATTTTTTTTTCTATGAAAACGCTGTCATAGCAGCGATATTAGGTGGAGGAAAAAAATTAGAGTTAAAAAATCGTTGTTGTGCCAGTGATTTTAGTGAAAAAAAAAAGAAAAAAAATTGGATAAAAATCGCTGCTCTGGCAGCGATTTTATTTTAACGGAGTACACAGCATTAATATGTGTCAGAGGAAAATCGCTCCGGCAGGAGCGATTTTGCCGTTTTGATTTTAAAAAAATATGATGTGCCCTTTTGGAATTTTTGGCAATTTTTTTTGCCCTTTTAGCTCCGGACTCATGTTAATTGCGTGATGGAAATGTACAATTTCCATATTTCACTTTCACCATAAATTTAAAATGGCTTGATCTTCATTTTAACATAGTTGGCTTGTTTCATTCTCAACTTTTACGTTGAGTTTTTCTTTAAAATTATACTCATTTCAATTTCTGTAGTGGTATTTAACTTGTTGATTGAATACATAATTTAAGAATGAAAAGAAAATTTTGAATTATGGTAAAATGGAAAGTTTTTAAGTTAAATTATTACTCTCTTCCTTCACTTTTACTTGTCTAGTGCTATACGAAAAAAATATATGTCTACTTTAGAAAATCAAAACATAATTTATGTTATTGATCCCAAGCCATTGAATTTCTTACATTTAAAAGAAAATATAATAAAATTGTCATTCTATTTATTGCTCCTTAGTAGACTGGCTAAGTCAATATACTATACAAATAAAAATGAACAAAGAAAGTATTAAATATACAATTTTTTTTTAGTTCACTTAAAATAAAAATATTTATGCCATATAAATTGAGACACAGGCCTACACTATTAATTAGATTAGAATCTCATGTCTTTTTGGACTCTTGGTGTCAAGAAAGACATGAGATTCTAATTTAATTAATAGTGTAGGCTCGTGTCTCAATTTATACGGCATAATTTTTTATTTTAAGTCAAACTAAAATAAAATAAAATTTGTATACTTAATATTTTCTTTGTTCATTTTTATTTGTATAGAGTATTAACTTGGCCAGTCTATTAAGGAGCAATAAATAGAATGTCAATTTTATATTATTATATTTTCTTTTAAATGTAATAAATTTAATGGCTTGGGATCAATAACATAAATGGAAAAGGACCCGTCAAGTATTATTCCCTCAAGTAACGTTCAATGGCTTTTTAGATTATGTCATGTGGATCATAAAATAATGTATGGTTGAGATTCATTTCAAATCTTACACTTATCAGAAAAGCCAAAAATAATAAAGTAAAGCTAACGATATCCATTAAAATAATTCAATTGTTTTAGATTTACGTCAAATATTACCCTATTCGAAAAATAACGCTCTTTAATTTGGAGAGGATTTTTTTAAATTCAGTGAGCAAATTGTCGCTGTCAACTAGGGGTGTTCATGGTTTGGATAAAAACCTATCCAAACCAATTAAATGAATCGATTTAATTTGGGTTTTGGTTTGGGTTTAGATTGTTAAGAACTGGTAGTATTTGGTTTGGTTATGATTTTGTTCGAAAAAAGTCGAAGAAATAACCGAACTGAACCAACAAGTTATGTACATAAATTTTATTATTATACATACATAATATATTATATTCATAAACAATTTTAAAGATTTTATACATGTTTCATCAAAATTTATTTATAATTTACTTATGAAAGAAAAAATGTCCAAGGTGAGAACATTTTTCTTTTTGGTTTCATGTATATGAGTGTCTATGGAAATTCTTTGTGGGACTGAAAATATCATTGTCTCTTCCTTCTATGCCAAAATAGTGAATTTTGAAGTTTTATTCAGTAAAATTCAATGATCGAAAGTTCTGTAATACCAGTCATTCTAACTATTTTTTTATTTGAATGGATTGTTGTCACTTTTTTCACGTTTTGAATGAATTGTTTCTTATATTTTTATGTATGGTTAATAACCGAATAACTGAACCAAACCAAACCAAACCAAAACCGAAAACAACCAAACTAATAAATGTATATTATATTTGGTTTGGTTTGGTTTTGATAATTTTAAAACCGATTAAGTTGATTTGATTTTGATTTTAACCAACAACCGACGCAAACCAACCCGTAAACACCCCTACCGTCGACGTCTTAATTTTCAAAAAAATTGACAGTGCCAGTGGCGATTTTTATTTAATTAAGATGTTAACAGTGAATATTTACTCACTGAACTAAAAAAAAAAATCCTCTGCAGAAATTATTTTTCGAATAGGGCAATATTTTGTGTAAATGTTCAATAATCGAATTATTTTAATGAATATCTTTAGCTTTACTTTTATTATTTTTGGCTATTCTATTAAGTGTGAGATTTGAAATGAATCACAATCATACATTATTTTATGATCCACGTGACATTAATCTAAGAGACCATTAAACATTACTTGAGAAAATAGTACTTGACTAGATCTTTTTTCCGAAATTTAGAAGGATATTGATTAGCAATTTTTGGGAGATGTCCAAATACTACTAATTTTCTAATTTGTGAAGTTCACTTGGTAAATAAAATCTTTACTTATCAAAAAAAATTAAATTAATATTTGATTCCATTATTGAATTGATGAGTCGACCGAATAATTAATAAAGTTTGATCTATCCTTAGGGTCATTTTCTGATACTTTATAATATTCTCTAATTAGTACTATTTTTTTAATTTATATTTTACCAATGAGCTCCCACTTCTTTTTTGCTAGTGACTCGAACTCGCAACCTTCAGGTTGAAAGTGAGGGGTGCTTACCATCCGAGCAACTCCCTTTCATAATTCTCTAATTAGTACTAATTAAATTCACGAAGTGGAAGGTTAGATTTCCGGGTATATTCAATTTATTTTAGAACTAATTATGATTATTTGTATATTTTTAATCATGATCTGTTAATTTTATTTGTTTTTATTATTTTCATTGGGAGTTATATGACTTACGACATTTAATATATTTACAAAATATAATTGATGATAAGTTAAAATAAATAAGTTGTTGAAGTTATTTATATAAGTAATTGTTGATAATCTAATATTTTAAAAATAGTCAAGGGACATTTTAGTAAACTTGCAAATATTATTACACAATACGACATAATCAAATAAAAAAATATCTTTAAACTATAACAAATGATATAATTTATTCAAATATTATAAGTAATTAATATGATGTAATATAAAGCAATACATTACAAAATAAATCATAGAAGTAAGTAATGCCTAAGTAGGCAGGGCGGCCAACTTCGAGGGGGACAAAATTTATTAAGAAAAAATCACGTGTTAATTTATTATTAAAATTATTTATTTATTATAAAAGTTTCCAAGCATTACTTTACAATAAGTATATTAAAGTGGGATATGTCAAATTTTCAAATTCTTAAATTCAATTTTATAATTCTAACTCTATTATTTTTATCTAAAATTTCTCAATTTATTATTTATAAAATTATGTCAATTTTTGTAATGATGGTCCCAGTGAAAGAATGTTATTCAACAAATTTATAAAATCGTACTTAAAAGTTAAACTAACAATTGAAAAAGGTTATATTCAAAGAATTGATTATAAAAAAAGTATTCAGTAATAATTTTATATCTAAAATAAAATTATTCTCTTCATTTTTGTAAAAAGATATTTTATTTTTAAATTTTTTAACGAATTGCAAATGAAAAAATGAAAAAATATTTTCGACACCAAATACACTCATAATTATCACGGGCAGGACTTAGAAAACTTAAGTGGATATATGTCCAAATCGTATGAGTTGGCATAATTTTAGCCTATTGGTGACTTAGGTTCTTCTTGTACTTTTGCTTGAATTCAATTTAACGTGGAAGACTTATAGGTTAGGGGAAAAACCTCGTAATTATTACTCTCTACCTCAATTTATGTGACACATTTCAAATTTTATAATTTAAATAAGATTATTTTTTACCGTAAATTTTCATATATCTTTTAAATATTTTGAATTGTCAATTATTGTGATTTATAATACATTTTACGTAATTTACAAATATATAAATTTTATTTTTAAAAATTTGAAAATTTCCAGTCAAACTTAAAGTGTTTAACTCTTGAAAAACGAAATATGTCACAATTATATTAAATCAAGAAATGAACGGCATCTGTTTACACATGAATTTCTGACTGTACTATGGTTGACTAATCATATTTCACATCGATCTTGTTAATATGATACGATGGAGTGTTCACCAATAAGAATTATGGGTTTGTGGTGGAGTGGTAAGTAGTCCTTCATTCTTAATCAGACGTTCCTGATTCGAGTCCTTCTGAGTATAGAATCGCCATTGTTAGGGGTGGGTGGTGAGGTTTTACCCCCAAATGTGAGACTTTCCAGTGAATCTAGATTTAGTCGGACTCCAACGTGAATCGAACACCAAATGGAAAACAAATGATATGACAGAATAGTGTTTATGGTTTGATTTGAACCGATATTTTGATTAAAATTAAATCAAATTAAATTCAATTGTGTTTTAAATTTCTAAAATCAAATCAAATTGTGTAAAATAAAAATTAGCAGTTAGTTCTTTCACGTATTGATTCGCTTAGTTTTTTTTAATATATGACTAACTAATGATACATTGATAGTAAAACAATACATACATGAACCAATTATTTCGTAAAAGCATTATGAGTTAGTAAATTTTTCTTTACTATCACAAGATAAATGTATCTTAATCTTATAATATGTTTCAGTACTATTTTAAAGCTTTTACATATTTACGTTACATAACTATAGAAGTTTCTTTATTTCACTTGTCTAACATCTACAAATTAAATATACAACAAATAAAAAGGTCAACCCTTTAAAAGCAAAAGGAACGAGCCATTGAAAAATAGATGATATCTGAACAAAAGAAAATTAAAAATCAATAATACACCACACATACCACATTCACAATTAGACTCTAGGTTGAGGCTTTGGGCTTGAACCATTTTTTATTTTTAATTTAAGAAATAGGCTTTAATAATGTTACGATTCATGTGAAATAAGCAGAATAAAAAAATAAATTAATGGTCAAAAGGTATAAAGTATTTATATGAAAAATTAATATCTTGTATATAAATAATTGTTAAATTAGTCGATTTTTTAATCAGTTTTTAATTTGATTTGATTTTTTATCTAGACGTAAACATCTTTATGCAATCATTTGATGCGAATAAATATTTTCATAGATAAAGCAAGATTATAAAATTTGATGTTGTTATATAGTTCAAAATAGTAGCGATAATACTTAATGGAATTGTTTGCTCTGGCGAAAAAAAATAATAACTCAAAATAATATACCAAATTATTTATTTCACATAATTATGATTCCTAAAAAAATTATTTAACCAATTTTTAATATTAAAATGATAAAATTAGTTTTCTATACTGTATTGTATAACTAATCTATAAAATAGACATATAGACTCGTATTACAAATTCTTTAATAAAAAAAATTAGCTTTAAAATTGAATATGGTTCAAAATTATATATTGATTGATGTGAAACACACGTGCAAAATATGTACTACACTAAACTAGTTTAAAGAAAAAATGAAAATAACATACTTAAAATTTGTTTGATTTGGAACAAGTTATCTTAAAAAATAAAATGCAACTTTCACATATAACAAACATAAAAAATCATATTTGTATGTTATAACTATAGTTTGCATAATTGTGCTCCATAGCAAATTTTATGTTTGCTATAGAGTTTTTTATTTGTATAATTCGCTACAAACATCCAATTTTATAAAAATTGTTCAGTTTTGTATAAATTCATTTATATATTGTAATTTGTATAATAAGATCTGTATTTGTATATTTATAAGTGTATAAAATGAAAATAGATGTATTTGTATTTGTATATACACTTTTCTCTCACTTTATACAAACACAAACGTATTTTATACATTTTATACCGAAATGTATAAAATAACTAATTGTATACTGAAAATGGCTAATTGTATACCGAAGGACAAAAAAAGAGGATGTTTGTTGCGAATTACAATTAAAATAAATTATGACTATAACATTTAATTTGAATTAATAATTTATTATTTCATATAATTTTTTTCAAAAATAAACTCAAACTAAAATTAATCCCGATATTAGTAGGAAAGGGATTCCCAAGTCTATTAGGATTTGATATATCAAAACCAACAATAATTCTAGTATGTATATAAATACTCCTTTTTAGCCTCTGACATTATAGCATAACTCAAAAACAAGAAAGCTGAGGTATTCTTATTTGTGACTAATTAACTAACAAATATGGTGAAGGAAAAAGAATGTCATTCTTCATTGAAAGGAGGAAGAATTAACAGTAGCTATACACATGGCTTCTCTTCTTCTCAAATTCAAACTATTTCATCCTTTTGTGAAACTCTTGTGCCACCTTGTAATAACAAGGGTATTGATGATAATTCATTCTTTGCTTCTTCTGGGGATCACCCTCCATACCCTAATGAGGTAAATTTTAGTCTTTTTTTCCCTCTTTTGAACTTTTTGTTGTTGTTGGCTGTTTACTGTTTCTTGAAAAGAATTCAAGAAACTTTTTTTGCAAAAAAAGATTGTCTTTTTAGTGTGATGTGAGGATCTTTTTGTCATAAATCATAACTATCTTCTTGAAAAGACACTTTTTTTGTAAACAAGATTGTTTTTTTAGTGTGATGTGATGGTCTTTTTGTGATAAAGCATTGGTCTTTGTAACTATCTTCTATTATTGGTTTGAGGGTATTTTTTCTTTTTTTTGTCACTTGTCTTTAACCTTTTTTTTTGGCAGTTTAGTGATCTTGAAAAGACCCTTTTTTGCTAACAAGATTCTTCTTTTAACTTGATGTTTTTTTTTTTTGTGTGTTATTATTTTCCACTATTGGTAATAAAGCATTGGTCTTTGCTATACTCATACTATAGATTTTGAGGGTATTTTTTCCTGTCTTTTTTTTTTTTTTTTGCAGTTGACTGATTCTTGAAAAGACCCTTTTTTGCAAACAAGATTCTTATTTTAATATGATGGGCATTTTGTGTCAAAGCATTGTTCTTTGTAATATTCCAATATTGGTTATAAAGCATTGGTCTTTGCTTTCTGTGCTGATGTTTTGTTTCGATTGGTTGGTGAATAGGTTGCAGAGCTACTGGTGAAGAGGAGCAAGCCTGAGGCATTGTTCATAATAAGGATAGTTGTGTTTTTGTTATCAACAAGATTAGGGAGTCTTCTGCTCTGTGGGAGAGTTTGCTTGGATAAAAGATGGCCTTTTGTTCACAACTTCTCTGAATTAGCCTTAAAGGATAGAGAAGCTCTTCTACAAAAATGGTCCAGAGAAACTTTTCTCATTCCACTAAGGATTACCTTCTTGATGATCAAAATTGTCTGTTTCTTCATTTTCTTCTCTTGGGTAATGCTCCTCTCTGGCCCTACTTAACCACTCCCATATTAATTTTTAGTGTCAGATCATGGTCATCGTACTCTTTTTTTAAATTTTATAATATAATACTTGAAATTATTTGGCACTAGTAAAGAAACTACATGGGGCTGAAAAATAAAATAAAATTAGTGATAAGCCTCAATTAGTGGACTTGTTCATGTTTATGTATCATCATTGATAACATATTGGAACTAACCTTGACTTTGGAAACTTGGTGTTTTGCTGTGCAGACTGATGAAAATTGCAAGAATCCTACATGGGAAGCCATTGGATATCATCTTCCAGAGACAACAGAGACCCTATCTGAAAACAAGAAAGAAAGACCACTTGAAAGGGGGATTGTGGAGACCATAAATGAGAGTGATGAAACTCTGAAAGAATCTTTATCTAAGAAAGGTGTAGCTATAACTGAGGATACAAAAGACAACACCTTTAAGATTAAATGTGATGTTTTGATTGTTGGTTCTGGATGTGGTGGAGGTGTTGCAGCTGGAATCCTTGCGAAATCAGGTTACAAAGTCGTCGTGCTAGAAAAAGGTCATTACTTTGTGCCAGAAGATTATTCTGGTCTTGAAGGTCCTTCTTTCAGTGAGTTATATGAGACAGGTGCAATGCTTAGTAGTCTTGATGGAAAGGTAATGATTATGGCTGGTACAACAGTTGGTGGTGGATCAGCCGTAAACTGGTCTGCTTCTATTAGAACACCAAATGATGTTCTTAAAGACTGGTCTGTGAATCACAAGATTTCATGGTTTGGAACTTCTGAATATCAGTCTGCTATGGATGCAGTATGCAAACGGATTGGTGTGACAGAGAATTGTTCTGAGGAAGGACTTCAGAATCAAGTAATACGAAAAGGGTGTGAAAATCTTGGTTTGAAGGTGGAGAAAATACCAAGAAATTCTTCAGAGAATCATTATTGTGGTTCCTGTGGTTATGGTTGTAAAACAGGAGACAAGAAAGGGACTGATTCCACTTGGCTTGTCGATGCTGTTAATGCAGGCGCCGTTATCTTGACTGGATGTACTGCAGAAAGGTTCATACTGGAAGATGGGAAGATGAGAAAAACATGTCTTGGAGTAATTGCTACAACTGAAAGCAAGCAGATCACTAAAAAGCTACAAATCGAAGCTCGTGCCACGATTTCTTCCTGTGGATCTCTCTTCACACCTCCGTTACTAATTTCCAGTGGACTGCAGAACAAGAACATCGGGACAAACCTCCATCTCCACCCCGTTCTTTTGGCGTGGGGATACTTCCCCGAATCAATGGCTGAAATTAAAGGAAAAAATTATGAGGGAGGAATAATGACATCCCTTCATCAGATGTTGCCTGAAGAAACCAATGCACAGGCCATAGTAGAATCTACAGCTATGGGTCCTGCTGCTTTCGCCAGTTTGTTTCCGTGGACTTCTGGGCAGGATATGAAGGAACAGATGACAAAGTACTCGCGAACAGTCACTCTGTTAGCATTGGTAAAAGATCAAGGTCGAGGAGAAGTAAAGAAAGCAGGGAGGATAAAATACAGCTTGGATAGAATTGACAAAGAGAATATCAAAGCTGGATTAAGAAGGGCACTGAGGATTCTGATTGCAGCAGGAGCTGTTGAAGTGGGAACATATCGAAGCGATGGACAGAAAATCAGTTGTAAAGACATGAAGAATGAAGAGTTAGAAGAGTTTCTTGATACAGTTGAAGCTCCTGAAGGGCCAATGTCTAAAGAAGAAAACTGGACAGTTTATGCCTCTGCACATCAAATGGGAAGCTGTCGGATGGGGTCGAGCAAGGAAGATGGAGCAGTGGATGAAAACGGAGAATGTTGGGAGGCGAAAGGCTTATATGTATGTGATGGAAGTGTGCTTCCTACTGCAGTTGGTGTCAATCCCATGATCACTATACAGTCCACTGCTTATTGCATTGCCAAGAGAATAGCAGAGTCATTGCATAATGAAAAGCTAGTTTAAGACATATATGTAATGAGTTCTGTAATCTCAGCTCGAAAATAAAAGTTTACATTTCCATTTCAATCAATTATAGCACTATTTTCAACCACTGTTAAGTGCAAATTCAACCACTGACTAGCAAACATACGAAACTCGTAAAGCAATGAACAAAGACAGATCAAATAGAATAGATGAATCGATAACAAATCGATTTATACAACTTTACTTGTTAGTGATATTAAAGGGGCTTATGTATATGGACAAAACCACAAAGAAATATGGGGCCTAAAGGGCCAGTAATTAGAAGGAAACTCTCAAGTTCCACAAGCTGGAAACAGCAGAATCATCAATGAATAACAGTCTCAAGTAATATGTGATGGTATGTGTATTACACTCTCTCTTTTTTAAAACAATATAATTGCCACGTGAAAAACAATTTCACCGTGACAAAAAGTTAGAAAGTTAAAAATGAAGAACTAATCAAATTAGCCAAGAAAATGGAGAAGGATGTTGAGAAAGGTTAAAGACATATGTCTATAGATTGTCGTGCTCCGAGAAAAGATAAGAAGAAGGGTCAAACAAATATGACAGAAATAAATGAAGAAGTGGACAACTTACGTGTCATGCTCTTGAAGAGCAACTTGGTTGGATCTCCGAGGAAATTGTGGATAGATTCTGGTGCCACCCGTCATGTTTACGCTAATATTCTTTATGAAGCAATCCTTTCACCCTTGTCGAGATTCTCTACAAAAAATTGAGATCTTGAACAAATCGAAATGTGGAGTGACGGAAGTTGAGATTACTACGGTGGAAATTGAAGTGTTTACCTGGCTTAATTTAATATTTTAAAGGGAATGTTGATAATATTTAATGTTCTTAAATTAAGTGAAATTGAATAAAATTGTCCTCAATTAGTAGTTTGGTTCAATAATGCTTGCGTTATTACTTAAGGAGTGAAAAATCTATTTTTAGAGTTAACGGCACAATCCTAAAATTGAAAATTTTAGCTACTCATAATTTAATTACGAAGCAAAAAATTCATAAATATCATAAGTTCAATTGAAAAGAAAAAGGAAATACAATAAAAATCTACGAAAATAATTTTGTTTTTCCTTTCTTTGGGTACTAGGATTGACCATCCCTTCAAAATTGTATTTATGATATATATATATATATATACTATATAGGCATGGCCGTGCTTAGCATGGCTCAACATGTTCGATTTTGCAACATTTTTTTTTTTTTGCTACAAGTTTGTGTATAATTGTAACCGCATTAACCTATTTTTTGGTCAATAAGAAACAATCCTCTAAATTCAAGATCAAAACAAGCAGCAGAGAAAAAGACTATATATGATGGGTTTCAAGTATAAATTGATGAATTGTATCAGGCTATTTGGTACCATAAAACATAATTCCAGAAAACATTTTTATAAACTCGAGTAATGATCTACTTTGGGAGAGAAGGGATCAGCTATTTTGCTAGAATACAAAAAAAATACAAAATTTTGTCATAATCAAGTATTGCAAGGCATAAACTACTTATTACTATTAGGCATTTGATTTGAAAATAAGATTAAGTTGTTTCTAGAATGCTTCTTTACCTGCAAATCATCAAAACTTTGATGATATTTTACATTAAAATAAGTAAATTACTGAGTAAAGATACTCCATAAGTGCTCAACTATTTTACTATCATTATACCACCACCAGCTACCCATATGAAGGTCGTGGTAGTATGATGTACTACAACCTTTGCAAGGTCTTCCCAGTGCCTGGTGGACCATATATAGAGCAACACACCATGGGAAGAATTTAAAACAGAAATTAGAAAAAAATGACAGAGAATAAGAGATCGAGTAAGAGGAATTCATAAATCATGTATGTGCATACCCAATGCAAGTATAATCTTAAGGTTTAAAGGTTGACTTGTCTTAACCTAACTATCTTGGAAATTGGAACTTAAATTAAATAAGGCTATTAATAGGATAATCATGTATGATGCTAGAATTACAATGATTATGCTTTATTCTGATCAATGCGATTAGATAAAGTAAGTCTTAGCGACACAACATGCATTAGGCCATGCTTACCATTAAATCATAGAGTTCACAGGCAAGATGCATCACCATCACTGGTAGAGTTGCATAAGAATAGGGGCATATGTTTGGAAATAATTCCAACTCCTTTTATGAGGGAACACTTAAAAGTAATATAGTCCCAAAGCAAGAATATTCTTAAGTGAATGAAACTTTTTTGCTATAAAAGTAAATCCCAGTTTCATACACAAGATGTTCACACTCCAACAAATTTTACCTAGCACAAGCAAGTACCATTCTTCTTTTGATAGTGTCATGTTTCTGCATATTGCCACAACTATACTTCATAAACTTCATGATGTTTACACTTCATCTTTGCAATATTTAACTCTCACAATGTACAAAAATCTAGAATCTTATTGTTTACAGGCATTTAACAATAAAATTCTTTAAGTTGTGCAAAATTTAATGATGTCACTTGGTTACAAAATGACACATTCTTTACATCTATAAGAGCTTCATACTGTTTACGTGACATTGTTGTAACGAAAATTTTTCATATCCATGAAGGGTCATCTATTTTTGAGCTACTTTCAAAATAAAAATAAAAATTGTAATCTATGTATTATATAGATATAATTGCAGGTTTACAAATGTAACGCAACTACAGTTTTGTAATTAGTTTCTCTATCTTCTTCTTTTTTAAAGAAGTATGACATCAGTATTGGAGATTATTTCTTCGTTTAGCTCACCTCATTCTTCCTTGTCACAATGTATCTAGAATAGGAAATTCTCAACAATTCATCGATATGAAATCTCACAAAATACAAACACACACTATACATTTATTTTTCAAGAATGAGTGAATTTGTTATTGTTAAATATAAGACATGGAAAAATTGAATGTCAACTTAAAAGTATGAAAAAATATGGACAAATAACTTACTGATAAAATAGTAAGTGTACGCAACTCATTGATGTTCAATATGTACTCTTTGTCTGTATACTATAATACTAAAGCTCTACTATAGTACCAAGAATACTTTTAGATGCTCTACTTTCATGATACCTAGGCAAAATGTTCAGGTTTCATTACAATAAAAAATATGATACTTAGCAATTATATTCTGAAGATCTAATCACCCACTTTCTGATAAAAAGTATCCTATCATGTCATATATCATATGAACTATCTCTAGCTTGCACCTTCATTTCATCAAGTTAACCACCATTAAATTTGACAATTTAATCATGACAACTTTAATGACTAAAGATCCAAAGTATGATGAAGACTAAAGTTTGAGGGAAGGCCAAGGAAATAGGGAAAAACTTAAAAAGGGATGCCGACACTTAAAAAGGGATGTCGACACTGGCTCATTGCTTATAAAATCAATTGATTTTAGTCTTGTAGTTTGTGAAAAACTTGTTTTGCTTGTCATTTGAATTTTAGATCCATTGGAGCAGTTCAACCTGAAGGAAAATATTGTCTATCAAAGTATATAAAGCAATAACTGACGTAATATTATTCTTGGGAGAAATTGAATGGTTGGGGAGCTAGAAGATATGATCGAATATTCATAGTGTTGTCCAATTGCAGTGTCCAAGCCACCTTACACTAACATAGATAATGAACCAATCTGGTAACTCTACTCACCAACTTTGAGCAAATAGGGAAAAAATACCTATAGTGTTTTGATCAAGCTCCACTGGAATTTGAACCTTCCAAAAACACTCTGTTATTTAATTTTGCGACATATGAAAATAGCTTCTTATATTTTTAAGAAAGAACAAACGAAAACTTTTATTAACGAACACATACACATACCAAAAAGGAAAACAACAACTAAAACAGAGTATTGAAATATAAGAAGATAGATAACACTTATTTTCAGAGATTGAAGTTCAATTCATCCCACAATAAACTAAATTCACATGAACTACAAAAGATCGGAGCGAGAGATAAGAAGAAATAGCTCTACATGTGCATATTAGTCGATACAATACAAACACAAAAGAGGAAACAAAATTCAAACGAAACTCACCATAAATAATAGAACAGTCTGGTGCAACGATGGAGAAAAAATTAAGGTACACTCCGAAGTGAGGCACAAAATGATTGCAGAAGATGAATATTCAAGATTGAGATGTTTGTCCAACTTAGCTTTTGAGTTGAACCTGCAATTACACATAACACAAAGGAAAAGGATTATAATAGAAAGTGT
>NC_064288.1:61392342-61404337 GCF_019186545.1 Solanum stenotomum
CCCCCCCCCCCCCAGCCTATGCCCAAAATCCCTGAGACACACCTGACCTTTACTAAGGTCCTATTACCCCCCCAAACTTATTTTTTTATTAATTTTTTACCACTTTTTGGCCTACGT
Source organism: Solanum stenotomum (assembly GCF_019186545.1). Classification (NCBI taxonomy): domain Eukaryota; kingdom Viridiplantae; phylum Streptophyta; class Magnoliopsida; order Solanales; family Solanaceae; genus Solanum; species Solanum stenotomum. The sequence continues at coordinate 61,392,460 of NC_064288.1, forward strand.
GGCTGAGTTCGTTACTTCACCAATGTTAGGCGTGTGGGTGCAGTTTTTAGACAACACTGACCAATAAAAATTGGTCACGTGTTAAAATAAACTTTATTGTTCTTTATTGTTCTTCATTGTTCTTCATCTTTAACTAAGTTGTCTTCTTCTTTATTGTTCATCATCTTTAGAAAAAAAAACCTCCATTATCATTATCATTCAAGTTAAATTGCTCCTTGATTCGAAAAGGTAAAGTAACATTTTAATATATTCTTTATATTTACACCTTTTTATGTCTATTGTTAGTTATGATTTTAAATTTCTTTCACAATTTTTATGTATAAATGTTAGGGTTATGAAAAAATCCGAGTTGAATAAGTTGTGTATGGATGAGAATGATTCAATGATCAATGCGGAAGTGCGATGCAAGCATGGAATCTTATTGCAAATGCAGACGTCTTGGTCAGATCGCAATCCCGGAAGACGAATTTGGTCTTGTCCTCACTATGAGGTCACGAACTGTAATTTTTTTAGATGGAGAGACAAGGAGAGAGTCGATGAAAGATCTCGGTTTATTCTTCCGAAATTGGTGAATAAGATTAAGGAGTTAGAAGAAAAATATGAGCGTGTGAAGATGTAATTGGAACAGCTTGATAATTCCAACATTGAACAGTCAAAACAAGAAAAAAATCCTTTGGATGAAGGTGAAAGTCTTCAAAATCGTTATGAAAATCTCAACATCAATTCAAAGGAGAAGGGTTGCGCTGTAAAAGAAATGGGTGATTTGAAAGAGAAGAAGATGAAAATGAAGAAAAATGATGAAGGTTGTCGTTGTTTTGGGAAATTCCTTTGTTGTTTGATGATTTGTTTTGTTGTTATATTTGTTAGCTTTCTAACCCAAGTTGGTAGGTTGAAGGATCAAATGAAATTGCCATAATTATTTTGTGGTATTGAAACCTTTATTTGCTCTACCGTAATGAAAATTTGAATTTGTTTGTGTTTGAAATTGTCTTAATTCTCTATTTGCCCTGATTTGTTTGTGTTTGAAATTGTAAAATGAAGTAAATAAAGAAGTATTAATCACAATATCTATTCTCCCAACAAAGCTACATATAAATAACACAAAAACACATTGCATAAGTACCCCAAAATTGCAGTACCTATTCTTGCAAATAAAAAACAAAGCTTCACATAAATAATACAAGTCACATTGCATAAGTGTCCAAAATTTCATTACTTAAGAGCAAGTTTTCAGTACAAAGTTGATTCTAAAAGTGAACTTAAAAGCAAAATAAAGTTTTCACATTGCATAAGTACCCATAATTTTAGTACTATTTCATACATACATATAACAAAAAAACAGGAAATAGTTGTTTTTCCTTCAAACATGAAACAAAATAGTACTTATAGTGGCCACCAAAATAGTACTAAGAAAACACCATTGATATCAACATTATAGTTTCCATGGGTCTCGAGGCTATGAAGAGGAGGAAGAATTTGGGTTTGAAAGCCTTGATTGATCTCTAATGTGCTGGAGCCTTCTAGTTGTGATTGCTTGATTTCCTTTCCACTTCAATCCACTTGTTGGTTTGAAACCAACATCCCCAGTTACAACATTTGATCTCAAAACTCTTTTTGGTCCAGCTAATACTTTGCTACTTGGCAGTCCAGGCTATAAAATTTTTAGAGAAGTAAGGTTATTAGAGAACAAATGTTATCAAGTCATTAGGGTTCAAACAATATGAATGCATCACAATACTTATATTGAAAGTTTTGAAACCATTTTCAGCTTGAAACACACCCATTCCAGTTACTCTTGGCCTTTTAAATTGAGTTGTGTTTCCAACACCCTTTCCTTTCCTGGCAGTAGCAGTTTCCTTTGGTGCAACATTTGTATTCTGGTCTACACCCTGTGTTGTACTACCTTGAGAACATGTAAACCAACTTTCAAGTGGATGATTAATACCTCTTGCTGCACTTCCCAGTCTCCTACCCCTTCCTCTACCACTCCAGGCTCTTGATGATACTCCAGCACCACTTACACTCGCACTTGCTTCATGTGTTGGTGTTCTTGAAGTTGTTGGAGGTGCAGTGGTTCTAGGTGCTGTCCTTGATGCACTTGCACTTGCACTTGCTTCATGTCTTGGTGTTCTTGAAGTTGTTGGAGGTGCAACCTTTGATGCACTTGCACTTGCACTTGCACTTTTAGGTATGCCTCTCCCCCTTTTTGCAACAGGCTCACTCTCAATATTTGTTGATTTCTAATTTGCAAAAAAACATTTATTTTATTAGTAAGTTGATTAAACTTTAAAAGTAAGTGACAAAATAGTAATGTACCTTTGGTCTTTCCCTTCCCCTTCCCTTTCTTGAGCTTGATGGTTCTTCAACATTTGAAGTAGGGATAGCTCTATGTTCCCCGGCAATAGAACCAACTCCATCACAGTAAGAAATAATTAATAGTAAATAAATAATAATTCTTACAATTTCAGCAGTACATATACTACTGGGCAAGTAGTTGAAGAGTATTGACATATATCACAATAACTTCCAGCCCTATAAAGCTTTGGAGTAGGATTTGTTGGTTTCTAGAATTTTCATTGACTTTGCATCCTTATTAGGTGGAACCAGCGTTCTCTATCTCCAAAAATAGATATTTTATCAGTTAAATTTTAATTTGACATAGTATTTAATAAGAAAATATTTATTGTTATATTGAGTTTATCATTTTGCTCATATTAATTGATAAGTGTTGATGTTGTCTAAGCGTAGGACCGTCCCCCACTTCCGTCCCGAGGCACTAATGGGCTTTTTGTTTTTGGAACAGACGACAGTGTTTTGCTGACGCCTTGAATCAAGCTTCTATTGCGACATAATATGCTTTCTCCCCCATTGCTAGTGATCACAAATATCTTTACTCATTATATTTTTGGAAAACTGGTTCGAAATATATTTGAACTTTGATCGAAATTATTGTAATAATCTTAAATTTTGGGCAGGACCTATTACCTCTACACTATTTAATAGTGTGTTTTAAAGATATATAGGTGTCCATGTGAACATTATAAATATTGCATTATTATAAATAGTAAATTGACAAGTAATGGAACAATATTGATACATATAAACGAGGAATCAAAAAATGAAAGCTTGAGGCTCCGGAGATGATTCGGAGAGGAGTTGAGGGCTTTATCATTTTCCTCATCTGGATTTGAATATCTAACTTGGCCATGAAACAACCAAAAACCAAAGTAGTCACGTTCTTCACACTTCTTATTTGGAAAATAAACGTAAAGGATATAGTATTATATGAGTTATGCTACAAATCAATTGATTGTGATGAATATAATCATGATCAAGATATAATTGGGTATATATCTTAATACAATGAGTTATGGTACATGTCAACCAAAGGTGGATCTATGATTTGGAGGTCGTGGGTGCCACATCGTTCTAGTAAAATAAAATGATCAATTGCTTTAATTTTGGGTTACGATTCGGGTTATTATTATTTTTTATTATTTTTATAAACAAATCGATCAAATATGTATTATAGTAATATTTCTTTTTAGATAATCTGAGATTAGAGATAACTATACAAATCAATTTTTATTTACTTTTTGTAATTAGATGTCTTATTCGCTGAAATTTTGAGAAAAAAAAAAAGATTTTCACATTAAAATTTGAGCTTGTATAAACTATCTATAGTATGAACTTAATATATTCATATTCCATTGACTTTATGTGTTGTTGGAGATATATAGTAGGGAAAAAATAAAAATTATAATTTCAGCCTAGTCATCTTACTTAGCAAGAACGTCAGTGAAGATTGAAAGAACCTTTAAATTAAAAAAAAATCTAATAATAATATTCATCATTTTTAAAACTTATATTTTTTAAAACTACCATTTAAATATATTCTTAATAATATTTATTTGATGTTTATAATTCAGTAGTCATTAATTAATAAAGAATAAACACGTAACATTCATATTAATAATTAATGAAAGAGAAAGTAAAAAAAAAATTAAAAATTTATTGTGAAAATGAGTCAATTTGAATTAATAAAGAATAGTAAATAAATACGAATGAATGGAGAAAAAAAATTAAAGCCGTTAACACATTAATGAAAAAGACAAAAAAGAAGGAGCAAACAAAAAAACCTTTACACATTAATGAAACAAAAAAAGAAAAGAAAAGAAGGAGCAAACAAAAAAAATAGATGTTTTCAGCGGAGATCGAACCCGCGTTGGCTGTGTGGCTGGCGGCCACCTTAACCATTTGAACTGTTCAGAATTTCAATTATTAGGTGGCAAAATTTATATATATTTAACTACTATATATATATATATATACAACGTTTTTTCCAAGATCACTAGGTGCCATGGCACCCCCACCTGTCCATGTAGATCCGCCCCTGAGGTCAACCTTTGATCAATTTATTTTCACATTTTAGAGGTTATTAGACTATATTTATTGATAATATCTCATTTTTTAAAATTTCCTAGTGATATTCATTAAACAACTGATATGAAAGAGAGTAAATAAATTTTCTTTCGTGATTATGAACGAATGCTATTGCAGTGCGAATAGTTAAAGCTTAAACGATTAGTCTATAGGTCACTAGTTCGAATATAGGTTAGGTCCCCCCACCCCATTGTAGTTATTTTTTTTTAAAAAATAGACTCTTTGAAGTTTTGAGGATTTAAATAATTTTTAATTTCTTATGTTTTTGGTAAATAAGATTGTAAAAGTTTATATTTGGATCCTTTTTACAATAATTGATGATTTATCATAAGTATAAGTAGAATCATTACGATGAAAATAAACGTAAAGGATATAGTATTATATGAGTTATGCTTCTTCACAAATACAAGTCAATTGAATGTGATGAATATAATCATGATCAAGATATAATTGGGTATATATCTTAATACAATGAGTTATGGTACATGTCAACCTTTGATCAATTTATTTTCACATTTTAGGAGTTATTAGACTATATTTATTGATAATATCTCATTTTTAAATTGCATAGTGATATTCATTAAACAACTGATATGAAAGAGAGTCAATAAATTTCCTTGCATGATTATGAACGAATGTTATTGCAGTGTGAATGGTTAAAGCTTAAATGATTAGTCTATAGGTCACGAGTTTGAATCTAGGTTAGGTCCCCCACCCCCATTTTAGTTATTTTTGTGTAGTCTTTCTGAATAGAATGGGTGTGAGTTGTACTTTTTAGTTTTGTAAAAGGTTGTAGATAGGAAGATTCAAGAATTTGTGGCACGTGGCGTGTGAGCTGTGTCACATTACTTAATTGTGAAACCTTTTTTATTTATTTATTTAAAGATGAAGTTATTAGTTCAAAGAATAAAGAAGGCACCCGTTACTTCATTTTCTTTTATTGATTTAAGAAAAGTAGAAAAATTAAAAATGATACATTCATGATTATATGTATTAATAAATGTAGGGAATTTATTACATTAAGTTATCAATTCGCACTACTAAAAAAACAGTGAATATCGACCTATAAATACCGACCTCTGGAGGTCAGTATTCCCTGAAATACCGACCTAAAACCGACATCCCAGCTTAGGTCGGAAAAAGCTTGGTCGCTATTCAATACCGACCTCTGGAGGTCGGTATTTACTGACCTCTCGAGGTCGGTTTTTATTTTATGTCGGAATATTCATTTTTTTAAATTCCGACCTCTGGAGGTCGGTATTTTTATTTTTGTAATGTTGAAATTCCAACTTCCGAAGGTCGGTATTTTTATTTTTGTAATGTTGAAATTCCGACCTCCGGAGGTCGGTATTTTTATTTTTGTAATGTTGAAATTCCGACCTCCGGAGGTCGGTATTTTTATTTTTTATTTTTGAAATTCCGACCTCCGGAGGTCGGTTTTCTACTGCAAAACAGGCAGCAAATTGCTGCAATTTTTAGTTGCCCACCTGCATATTTATACCAAAACAATCCAAAGCCAAATAAACTTCATCCAACCAAAACAACCCAAAGCCAAATAAAATTCATCTAACCAAAACAACCCAAAGTCAAATAAACTTCATCCAACCAAAACAACACAATATTTTCAACATATACATTAAACAATTTCAAAATAAACTTCATCCAACCAAAACAACACAATATTTTCAACATATACATTAAACTATTTCAAAATAAACTTCATCCAACTTCAAAATAAACTAAAATACGATCAAATTAAACAATTCCAAAAATATAGAAGTCTAAAATGTCAAATAGATACAACTACTCCTCATCACCCTCACTCTCCTTATCAAACTTACCATTCTCATCACCCTCACTTTCCTTATCAGACTTATCATTCTCATCACTCTCCTGATTAGATCCATCACTGCTAGCCGGACATGGAGGAAGAATATTTCCTGATTCAAAAAGAAAAGTTAGTTGGGCCTGAAGCGCTGCATACCTCTTGTTCTCTACCTCCTTTGCTGCCGCAATCTCCTTCTCTCTCTTCTTCTCTCTTTCTTCTCTCTTCTTCTCTCTTTCGGCTACAACAACAAGCTCGACATTGAGATAAGCTATCTTACTCTCTATTGCAGATATTGTCTCTCTATCCCCACCATCAAAGCTTGAGGATGATGAACCACAATACCAAGACTTCTTCTTCTGATACGCCTTTTCTGGATAGCCGTAGACTGAACCTCTAATCGGTTCACCAGCACTCTGTTTCCAAAGATTCTTGTTTTCTTCTTGTGTAAATGGTCTGTCCTGACTCTCAAGAGGTAGAGTACTACGATATTCCTGAGATATTCGTATATACCAATCCTGTAATTTAAACAAAGAACTCTATGAATAAGAATGCAATATATACAAGGAAACGAAAAAAAAATCAGTTTGAATGGAGTTCTTACATATGTCTCTTGAGCACGTGGCTCAATCCATCTTTCTTCTTTTGTGGGGTTCACACTCTTCTTGACGTGAGTAACCTTGAACATCTCTGGTACAACTACCGGCCTACCCAACTCTTTTTCCTGCAAATAACATATATAGAATTTGTTTTCATTAATCTCCAAAAAGTACTTATCAAAAAAGAAAAAAAATATTTTACTAAATTAAGAAAGTATACCATTCTTTCCTTCCTAGTAACCTGGCTAATAGCTCCACCAGTGTGCAAAGAGCCTCCCTTTTCTGATGCGCGAGCCATCTTCCCAATCTCACTCCTCTTTTTAAATTTTTCATCAGTACTCCAATGTTTCAATAACAAAGCCCATCGATTCGGAAATATAAACTTAGGCATTCTGTTTTCTCTTCGACGATCACAAAATGTGCTAGAAAGCAACTTTGAAGCTTTAAGCTTGAAGTTCACTTGAACGTCATCCTCGTGTTCGGGAGCCCATACATAATATTTCTGTAATAAAAAATTACTAAATATTTATTGTTCAATTGACTAGAGAATTTAAATGTATATGATATGAATTTAATTTATATATATTCTTACCTTAAATTCATTGAACATCTGCCCTTGGTTGTTAAGTGGAATCGAACTCCAATTCGGATACACACCATTATAGTGAGTTCCGATGCACTTTAAAATAATTTTTGCCATACCCACATCAGGACGTAAGCTGAAATACGAGTTCATTGACGAAGTAGAGTAAACAAAAAATAATCAATCAATTAAAATATAAATAGATAAATGAAAGATGAAACATAATTAAATCACTTGTATCCTAATGGCTCGATGACGAGTCTCCGAAAATTGTCTCTATCGCCTGGCTGAGGACCATGTGCATCTGAGTGCTGGGTGGTGGGAGTATTAGGCTCTGAGCCATTAGATTTAATATGAAGATTGGAAAGTCCAATTGATCCATTACTAGTATTCAAACTATTGCACTGACTAGCACTAGCTGATGGTATGTTAGACCCACGACCAAGATGTGAATAGCCCTGCAATGTTTGATAACCCGAACTAGGTACCACAATGGGTGTAGATATAGTATAACCAGATTGTGGAGCCACATGAGTAGAGGCATTATGTGACTGGTGTGTCGAGTGAGTAGTTGAAACTGAAGCTCTTTTTGAAATATTAACTCGAAAGGGCTCATCAGATATCACGACCCCAATGGGCCTTCACATAGCATTGGCCTTAAATTTCTTTTTCGGATTAGCGGATTTTTTTTATTTACCCTTGTCTTTATCTACCATCTATATCAAATAAATATAAAGATTAAAACAAAGTAGTACAAAATAATGTCACAATGTCGAACAAATATATCAAACAAAGTTATCATAACATAAGGCTTAATCCAAATAGTCTTTCACAATGTTGAACAAACGTTAAAACTACTAAAATATAAAGTATACTCAAATATGAATAGCTAAAAATCCACCAACTAAACATACAAATTGTTATTCATCCTCTTCGGAAGTTTCTTCATCATCTATCCATTCACATGAATCATCTTCGAAAGTTTCCTCCTCATCTATCCATTCATCCTCTTCGAAAGTTTCCTCCCCATCCTCCTCCATATTTGTTGGCATATCTAACTCTTCTCTATTAACTTCTTCTAATATGTGATCAGGATGCTCCAAATTCATTTCTAACTCAGCATCCACTACTTGATGAACACTTGATATTTCATTTTGATATGCAACATCCAATTCATTCTCAACTTCCACTCGCCCCATCGGTTTTGTTTTGATTACAACCCACCAATTAGACTTATCCCTACGCAACGGATAAGGAGCATAGTACACTTGCTTAGCATTTTGTGCAATAATAAAAGGATCATAAGCCTCATACTTCCTAGTGTGCTTGACTTCAATGATATTATGCTGCTTAAGCTCCCTCGTACCTCTTGAAGTTGGATCAAACCACTTGCATTGGAAAAGTACTATTCTTTTGATTGGCCAACCCGAATACTCCAACTCTACAATCTCCTGTAGGACGCCAAAATAATCAACATTCTCATTTTGATTTCCATTATCACCTTTAACCCAAACACCACTATTATTAGTTTTCTTATTCTTTGAGTATTTCTCTGTGGCAAATTTAAAACCATTTACGTTATATTGGGACATTGTGTGAACTGTAATCGGTCCCCAAGAAATATCCTTGAAAAATTGATCAAATGTGGCGGCATTTTCTGAATTGTAGACCTATATATAATTAGTAAATTAAAAGCAATGTTAGTAGAAGGAAGAGTACACTAATCTCTTAGTAGGTGTATATATTACAACACTTACCCAATTAGTATACCACGTTATAAATGATGGAAACACTTGATCATCACCATATTGGCTCACAAAATAACTGTAGAATCACATTGAAAATACAGTTAGTTTCCTTAATAAAATCGGAGTTGAATATATGTTGTTTACATATTTAATTTTCTTACTCTAAGAAGGGTTGGACTTCTGGACAATTCAACAAGACATGAAGCTCTGCAGATTTTTTCTCTTTTTCGGTAAGTTTGTGCAATGTACGCTTTTTTGAACCCTTACCCGGTTGGTTGAAGATTGATAATGATTGTACTGCAGGATCATTCCCAGTCACATCATGTCGATTAGGTCTGTTTCTCAAACACGACACATAATCATCAAAGTAGTAAGAACGAAAGTGGGATCTTTCTTTAGCTAGATATACTTGAGCCATACAGCCCTCCACCTTATGTTTATTCTTAATACCCCTTTTAAGACTTGCCAATGCTCCTGTAAAATTTTATATTAGATATATAATTTCAAAAGATATATTAACGATTTATGAAATAAGAATAAATGTGTTATAGTTACTTACCGCTCAAGAGGATACATTCACCTATGTTGAACTGGACCTCCCAGTAGAGCTTCATGAACAAGGTGAATAGGAAGATGTTCCATCACATCAAAAAACCTAGGTGGAAGAATCCTCTCCAACTTATTACTAATAACAACTATATTTTTGGCCATCCGAACCAGATTCTCTACTCTCAATGTGCTGGAACACAAGTCTTTGAAGAACAAACTGATTTCAGCCATCGGTTTCCATATGTTTTCAGGCAATCCACAAAAAGCAATCGGAAGTAATTGTTCCATAAAAACATGACAGTCATGACTTTTCATCCCATGTAATATTCCACGCTCAATGTCAACCCTCTTTCCCAAATTTGAGGCATATCCATCTGGCATTTTCAAGCTTTCCACCCACTCACAAATTTTTCTCTTATGTTCCATTGTGAATGAATAACTAGCCTTGGGCTTAAGTAACTTGTTGTTAGTAGACTCCTGTAAATGCAACTCCGGTCGTCTACAATGTTCTGGTAAGTCAAGTCTAGCCTTAATATTATCTTTTGTCTAGCCAGTTACATCCATTACAGTGTTGAACAGATTATCAAAATAATTCTTTTCAATATGCATGACATCGAGATTATGTCTAAGTATATTATCCTTCCAATAAGGTAACTCCCAGAATATACTCTATTTAATCCAATTATGTGCAACACCATACCCATCAAATTTGTACGGTGGTTCCTCAGTTACCTTTGGAAAATTTTAAACCCTTTTCCAAATATCATCACCCTTTAATATTGGGGGTGGACCATCTCGTTCAGTTTTATTCTTTTTAAATGCATATTTCTTTCTCCTAAACTCATGATCAGGTGGCAAGAACCGACAATGACAATCAAACCATGAATTCTTTCGGCCATGTTTTAATGTGAATGATTTAATATCTTCCATACAGTAGGGACATGCTAACTTTCCAGCTGTCATCCATCCAGATAGCATTCCATAGGCAGGAAAATTATTTATAGTCCACATTAAAGTAGCACGCATGTTTAAATTTTGTTTACGAGAAATGTCCCATGTTTCTACCCCCTCAGACCACAACAATTTCAACGCATCAATCAAAGGTTGTAAGTACACATCAATCTTGCTTTTTGAATTACTCGGACCAGGAATGACACAATTCAGAAATATATATGGACTTGTCATACACATCTTAGGTGGAAGATTATACGGTGTAATAAACACAGGCTAACAAGAATATGGTGTAGCCCCAACTGAAAAAGGGGTGAAACCATCCGCACACAAGCCCAGCCTAACATTCCTTGGTTCAGCAGCAAAATCTGGATAAGTTCTATCAAAATGTTTCCAAGCCTCTCCGTCAGATGGATGACACATGACACCAAGTGGCCTTTTATTTTCACGGTGCCATCTCATATGAGGAGCAGAGCTATTTGATACATACAACCTTTTCAATCTTGGTATAAGAGGTAAATAATGCATCGCCTTAATAGCAAGTTTCTTTCCGGTAGAACCAATCTTATAGCGAGGGTGACTACAAAACTTACAAGACTCTAGAATGACATCCTCCTTATAGTATAACATGCAACCTTTTTCACAACAATCAATTCTTATCGAGGAGAGTCCTAACTTAGACACCAATGCATTTGCTTTATAATAAGTATCAGGAATCTCTACATTGGGGTCAACTAATTCCTTCATAAGTTCTATCATAGAGTCCATTGCTCCTTGAGAAATATTATTGTCAGATTTGATACTTAACAATCTAACTGCAACAGACAATTTAGAGTGTTGACTCCCGTTGAACAAAGGACTACTACAATCACACAATTGTTCATAAAAGATGTTTGCTTCTTCTGCATTTTCTCCTTGTTCAAAATCAGAATGCATCCCAAAAGCATCATTAATCATATCTGACATTCTAGAACCTTGGAAATAATTATGCTCGGTAGATCTACTACTTTCATCGACAACAAAGTTATTAAACATAGTGTCACTTTCAACCTCACCATGGCTAGTCCAAACTGTATACCCTGGTTTGAATCCATTCATCATAAGATGCATAGCAACAGTCTCTGTTGTATGATATCTCACATTTTCACAAGTAACACACGGACACCTAATCAATCTTGAA
>NC_064288.1:61404437-61410679 GCF_019186545.1 Solanum stenotomum
AGGGAATACCAGGATCTCCACTGAAGAGAAGGTGTGGCCGGAAAGACAACTTGAAGAGGATGAAATATTAGAGGGGCTTAAACAGTGTGCCATTGATAAGGCCCCAGGCCCTGATGGATTCCCAATGTCATTCTTCATTGCTTTCTGGGAAATGTTGAAGTCAGATATACTCCTCACCCTATGGTGTTGGCCACTGGCCAGATTCAAAAAGGGGACTTCCCCATGCCTTGTCACTTGGTCATCAACTCTAGGGGCTAATTTATATGCAAAATATGGCCACGTGAATCCATTTTGTCTCCGTAAAATAAGGTATTTTATGTATATATGTTTTAAAACTGGTATAATATAATATTCTGGCACCCATGCTACAAGAAGGCCAAAAGGTGCACTTAGTTGGATGTTGAGTTTTTCACCATGAGGACTAAGGATCAATTCCCACTTAATACATTGTTTCCTTTTTTTTTTAGTGGTGCACCCATGCTCAAGAAATTATAGGTTTGCCTCTGAATTGTCAAAGCATAAAAGGTTTTGAGGGCTAGGTATCAGTTCCCACTTCCTAATTTTTTCTTAGTGGTGCACCCATGATCTAGAAATCCTAGATTCGCCCCTGAATTTAACTCTTTATCTCCTACAAAAACTGATTTCGACACACCTTTCATCAGAATAGGGTGTGAGTCTCTTACTATCTCCAAAACACTGTGAAACTTCTCCAAAATAGTGATTAGGGTTCTGGTTGAAATTGCCTTCATCTGGCCCAGTGACTTGCATCACCGGAGGGCTTTCACACCATATCTGCATTTCAAAGCTCTGCTCGATCTCGACACTACTCGGATTCTTCTCGAGAGAACCTTTTTACCTTAATTCTGGCCTATTTCAGGTGATGTTTTAGAAGAGTATCTTCTTCCGTTTCTATCCCTCCACATTTCCTCCCTATTTCCTTGATAAAGTGGTTTTATGCAGGTGGCATCCTCAAGCTGAAATTTAATGTGGTCTATTTCCTAGGGATTGACGTAGTGTTTTTTTGTTTGGAGCAAAATTTACTGAAATTTTCTTTCAGAAAATATAAAAGCCTATCATAGTTTGGAAAGAGTACCATGGACTGACGACCTAGTACTTTTTGTATCTCATGGAGTTTGCACATAAAGGAAGCAATACATACATAAAGTTGTCCTTGATTACAAACAACAATTATATATGGAAAAGCCTGCATTGGGAAGAAATATTTGAAATAAAAATCATGTCAATCTAGTCCAGAAATCACAAAAATCACTGATTCTGATCCAAAAGTACTATTTAATTGTCTAATTTAAATTAATGTATAAATTTTGTCATGCTACATTTTAAATTTACTATTTACAATCATTAATATATCATTTTGTCAAGTAGATTCAATTTTTTTCAGAACAGTGGTGTCCTGGACAGTTTCACATGCCTACACTATTCTACTAGATACCTGCTACCTTCNGTAAGTAGTCCTGTTTTTTTTGTTGGTTTTTCTATGTAACTAACACTTTTGGAGGTGGCCAACATAGCCCTTAATGCTGAGGAATACAATATTACCAGTTTCAAAAAAAATAAAAATCATGTCAATCTAGTCCAGAAATCACAAAAATCACTGATTCTGATCCAAAAGTACTATTTAATTGTCTAATTTAAATTAATGAATAAATTTTGTCATGCTACATTTTAAATTTACTATTTACAATCACTAATATATCATTTTGTCAAGTAGATTCAATTTTTTTCAGAACAGTGGTGTCCTGGCCAGTTTCACATGCCTACACTATTCTACTAGATACCTGCTACCTTCCCATGATGCAGATATCAAGTAAATCTCCCCCACCAAGGCTTTGGCATATGGGAAGAAATCACTAAAAGCTGTCTCCCTTGGTTTTCATCCACTTTATTGCCGTCGACCTCGAGGCCATGACCTTTGGTGCTTTGCCTGTTTGTTAGTTATATTCATTATTTCATGCTACCCTCATCAGGTGGGCATCTTGGTGCATGACTTGGGTCTATTAAGTGTTTTCTAAACCTAAGTGCTCAATGTACACTGCACTTACCTTGAAGGTTACGTCTCTGTTATTAAGTCCAACTTTTAACAACATTGTGGCATGCACCACAGGTGTGAACTTATGTCCAAAGTTTATCCCCAACTCGTTTGTGAATTTCATGGTCTAGTCAAATCCCACACCTTTCATGCTCGCATTCGGCAACTCCACTTTCGTCTGTGCTGGTTTACAGTAGAAACAGGAATTAAACTAGAACTGTTATTGTTATCTATAAGACTTCATATAGATCCTATGATTTCTTTCTAGTCTTACCATTCAACGTCTTTCAACACACTTTCACATGTTTTGCAGCATTTTCATTGCTACCTTAATGCTGTTTAGTGAGATCATGTGTGGTGAGCTTATTGCATTTGATCTGCACATCCCATATTTCTTTAGCTTCTTTAATTTTTCATGTGCAATTAGACCTTCTGATCTGCATTTCTTACTACTGTGTAATCGGTGGTTGTGCTTGTCGGTGCTCATTCTACTCGTCTCAGGACTCTGGTTCTTTACCCTGATGTTATCAGCTAATCACATAATTAACAAAAATGGGTGAAAACTACTCAAGCATGCTCATTTGCTATTCCAGCGTACACTGTGGACTGCTCTTATATATAAAGGTTTATACATTTGGTGCAGGCGGAATCAGTGGATAATTTTCTACAGTCATTGGGTCTTGAGAAGTATGCTATTACATTTCAAGCTGAAGAAGTATGTAAATCACTGCTGCTCTTTCCTTCTTAATTTAGTTTGGAGTCCTGCAGCATTTCACCTTTTCCCTGTTCTTTTCTTGCAGGTTGATATGGCTGCTCTTGTGCACATGACAGATGAAGATCTCAAAGCTATAGGAATACCAATGGTAAGTATCATAATTTTGTATGAGAATTCATTTGAAGATTGTGACTTTCTGTTTTTCATTTTCTTGTTAATTTTTTGGTTATGAATGAGAAGAAAAATCTTAATGAAGAGGGTTTGATTCAGTAGGAATTGTTTTTGATAAGAAATTTTTCAACAAGTGTTTCTTGGAAGCTTCTTAAGTTTGACTGTCTTGATAATCATACTGATTCGAGAGATTAGGTTTTTCAAGGGTTAGGCCAAAGGATTCTTGAGTAGGACATCTTTGGATTTGCATTTCAGAGTCAACCCTGACCACGTGGTGATAGCTTGGACTTTCAGTGAAAAACCTCCGTAACCTTTTATTCTGTTCATTTCTTTGTTTTTTAGTTTACTCCCTTTGTCCCATTTTATGTGACACTTTACCTTTTAGTCTTCTCTAGAAAGATGACACATTTCTCATTTTGGAAACTATTTCTTAATGACATGTCTTGTTGCGATTCACTTGATGTAAAAGTTCATTGTCTTATAAAGAGAGAAAATAAAAAGTCATGTTGAACTCCTCTCACCATTATTCATTTAAAATGATATTTGTGGTACTTCACACACACGCACACACATCTATAGTTTATTTACATATCTAAAGTCCTGTCATTTCTTAAACTCAATATTCTGTTTTTTTTTTCCAATTGGGTTGGGGGGTGGGGTCACAGAGGCGTGAAGGGTGTATAATTGTTCAAGATTTTGAGGAATCATGGCACGGGCAGCGGTCTTTTCTATTACGTGCTGATCGAAAGCTTTATTCCATTTTGGTTGTTTCAGGGTCCAAGGAAGAAGATAATATTAGCACTGGAGACTAGAATGGGGTTTTTCAATGGTCTACCATCCAATTAGTCAGAAGGCGGCTTGTGTTTTAATTGTACAAGTCTCTTTCTGGGATTAATTTCTTTTAAGTGTTTTCTTTTTCAATTTTTGGGTTTTATCAAAGTCAAGTGTGGTTAATTAGAGCTCTCAACATTTAATGATGAGCTAACCCTTGAAGGGCATATAATTTAATGGCTTTGTTGGTTGCTTTGCTTGTAACATGGAAACCAATTTTTGCTGTTTCATCCCTCATCTAGCTTTACATTTTAGTTTTGTATCACTATTATCTCTTCACTTCTCCAAAAGATAAATTTATATATTATTTTACTGTGAAGTCTATGTTTTCCTGTCAAAAAAATCACATAAATATAATTTTTAATTACAGAACACAATAAATTAATTTGGGCACATTCACTTTTGCTGAATTTTTGCTGAATTGTATACAAAAAAAATAAAATACAATTTGAGAAATTCAAATTAAATGTCCAAACAAAATTTCAATTTCAAATTAATTTGATTTGAAATTATGATTCTATATCACATCCAAATGAGTCCTTAGTGTTGTTTGATACTCCCTCCATTTCATATTAATTGGATTGTTGAGTCATTTTTCATTTTTTAAATTAACTTAATTATTCAGTTTTCAAGACTAGATTTAGAGTGTTCTTCCAATTTTGCCCTTAATTAGTTAATAATGGAATTAGTGATTAATTAATATTTAGTTATTTTAATTAGAAATTTGACAATAATTAATAAAGTTAAAAATGGAAAACTATGTTCAATTTATGTCTTAATCTATTTTTCTTAAAGGGTGTGAAACACCTAAAAAATTCAATTAATATGGAGTGGAGGGAGTAATTACTATCAAATCTATGTTTTTAGATTGGTTAATTTGTAAGTGCATGTACGTAAGCGACTTTGGTTACTTAGATGTGTTCTATGAACACATTTAAGCAAATGAATTGATTCAAATTAACATAACAAATAGAGACAAATTTGAAATTTAAACTTTATGAGTTGAACGGTCAAGGATCTTAGCATTGAGCTAATTGTATTTTTAAAGTTATGAATTTAGATATCTCATTTGTTGCAATTTTAATAAATTCTTATTTATGAAGTTTTTGCTTCACATAAAAAATATTAGATTCAAGATAAATCCGACGTCCCAACTCTACTTTTGGCTCTAACAGGAATGTCCCACTTTAGGGTTCAAGTGCTGTCTATCAAAAGTAATCTTATCTCAAATATTTTAAATTTAAAACGTATAATTAAAGATATAAGATACTTATCGATCACCTACCACCAAAAATGATAGCAATACTTCAAATATATGAAGTAGAAAACTTACGCAATAAAGATTTTCTTAGCAATTAGAATCGATTTAGGGAACTTCTAAAATTTACGTATTTCAAAACGTGTTTTCGAATTCTTTATAGTTATAGCAGTTTGTGTAAGTAAAGATATTTAAGTTCTTTTATTAGTATTAGAGTAGTAGTTTGCATTTATTCAAATTTTTCCCAAAAACAAAAGAACTTGAGAAAAACAAATTTACGTAAAAAATATGTACAAATTTACATTATGATAAACTTAATCATAATTTTTAGTTCTTTATTACTCTTAGAGATTTTAGTTAAGTAGTAAAATTATATTTAACAAAAACATTTCATCTTTTGTTTGAGATTCACTCCCATCATAGGATAAAATATGTGTTTATCAAAATATTTATTACTCCCTCTATTGCTTTTACTTGTCACTTATTTCTAAGATAGACTTTTATTTTTACTTGTCACTTTTGACCTATCAAAAAAAGACAATTAATTTTTTCCATGTTTTACCCTCGACATTAAATACTTATTCTACATATCATTTTTCAAGACCTAATACTAAACAACATTTAATAGGAATAGTTTGATAAAATACATATATCAGTAATTGTTTTCTTAAGGGTGTACCAAGTCAAACAACGACAAGTAAAAATAAACGGAGAAAGTATTATTTAATTATAATTAAATAATATATGCTTATTTTATTTTTAACTATTAAAATTTATTTTATTTAGTGTACATCACAAATGTAAATGTAGATAAATATTGTGGTCCCATACTACGTTCAATTAAAAAAATATAAAAATAAATTAAAACGAAGAAAATATAATCAATTATATGGCATGGCAGTTGGTCAAGATAAGTGATAAGTGACAGTTTATCAATCTCCAATACATTCAATTCTTATATTATAAATATAACCCAATGTTTGCATCAATTTCTTCATCCTTTAATTAATATAACTAAGCTTTGAAGAAAAAAAATGATGGGTTCCAAGGCATTTTTATTTCTTGGCATTTTTTTGGCAATCTTTTCAATGATAAGCTTTGAGGTTGTAGCTAGAGAGTTGGCTGAGACCCGTAAGATTACTTTTTCCTTTCACTATTTATTTCTTTGAAATATTGGATTTCTTATCTAATTATTTGATATATATATATATATATAT
>NC_064288.1:61411117-61468459 GCF_019186545.1 Solanum stenotomum
TCTCAGGACTCTGGTTCTTTACCCTGATGTTATCAGCTAATCACATAATTAACAAAAATGGGTGAAAACTACTCAAGCATGCTCATTTGCTATTCCAGCGTACACTGTGGACTGCTCTTATATATAAAGGTTTATACATTTGGTGCAGGCGGAATCAGTGGATAATTTTCTACAGTCATTGGGTCTTGAGAAGTATGCTATTACATTTCAAGCTGAAGAAGTATGTAAATCACTGCTGCTCTTTCCTTCTTAATTTAGTTTGGAGTCCTGCAGCATTTCACCTTTTCCCTGTTCTTTTCTTGCAGGTTGATATGGCTGCTCTTGTGCACATGACAGATGAAGATCTCAAAGCTATAGGAATACCAATGGTAAGTATCATAATTTTGTATGAGAATTCATTTGAAGATTGTGACTTTCTGTTTTTCATTTGAAGGCAGTGGTCTTTTCTATTACGTGCTGATTGAAAGCTTTATTCCGTTTTGGTTGTTTCAGGGTCCAAGGAAGAAGATAATATTAGCACTGGAGACTAGAATCTGATAATTGGGGATAATCTTCCTTTGCTGGGGTTTTTCAATGGTCTACCATCCAACTAGTCAGAAGGCGGCTTGTGTTTTAACTGTACAAGTCTCTTTGTGGGATTTATTTCTTTTAAGTGTTTTCTTTTTCAATTTTGGGTTTTATCAAAGTCAAGTGTGGTTAATTAGAGCTCTCAACATTTAATGATGAGCTAACCCTTGAAGGGCATATAATTTAATGGCTTTGTTGGTTGCTTTGCTTGTAACTTGGAAACCAATTTTTGCTGTTTCATCCCTCATCTAGCTTTACATTTTAGTTTTGTATCACTATTATCTCTTCACTTCTCCAAAAGATAAATTTATATATTATTTTACTGTGAAGTCTATGTTTTCCTGTCAAAAAAATCACATAAATATAATTTTTAATTAATAATGGAATTAGTGATTAATTAATATTTAGTTATTTTAATTAGAAATTTGACAATAATTAATAAAGGTAAAAATGGAAAACTATGTTCAATTTATGTCTTAATCTACTTTTCTTAAAGAGTGTGAAACACCTAAAAAATTCAATTAATATGAAATGGAGGGAGTAATTACTATCAAATCTATGTTTTTACATTGGTTAATTTGTAAGTGCATGTACGTAAGCGACTTTGGTTACTTTGATGTGTTCTATGAACACATTTAAGCAAATGAATTGATTCAAATTAACATAACAAATAGAGACAAATTTGAAATTTAAACTTCATGAGTTGAACGGTCAAGGATCTTAGCATTGAGCTAATTGTGTTTTTAAAGTTATGAATTTAGATATCTCATTTGTTGCAATTTTAATAAATTCTTATTTATGAAGTTTTTGCTTCACATAAAAAATATTAGATTCAAGATAAATCCGACGTCCCAACTCTACTTTTGGCTCTAACAGGAATGTTCCACTTTAGGGTTCAAGTGTTGTCTATTAAAAGTAATCTTATCTCAAATATTTTAAATTTAAAACGTATAATTAAAGATATAAGATACTTATCGATCACCTACCACTAAAAATGATAGCAATACTTCAAATATATGAAGTAGAAAACTTACGCAATAAATATTTTTTTAGCAATTAGAATCGATTTAGGGAACTTCTAAAATTTACGTATTTTAAAACGTGTTTTCGAATTATTTATAGTTATAGCAGTTTGTGTTTAAGTAAAGATATTTAAGTTCTTTTATTAGTATTAGAGTAGTAGTTTGCGTTTATTCAAAATTTTCCCAAAAAAAAGAACTTGAGAAAAACAAATTTACGTAAAAAATATGTACAAATTTACATTATGATAAATTTAATCATAATTTTTAGTTCTTTATTACTCTTAGAGATTTTAGTTAAGTAGTAAAATTATATTTAACAAAAACATTTCATCTTTTGTTTGAGATTCACTCCCATCATAGGATAAAATATGTGTTTATCAAAATATTTATTACTCCCTCTATTGCTTTTACTTGCCATTTACTATTTCTAAGATAGACTTTTATTTTTATTTGTCACTTTTGACCTATCAAAAAAAGACAATTATTTTTTTCCATGTTTTACCCTCGACATTAAATACTTATTCTACATATCATTTTTCAAGACCTAATACTAAACAACATTTAATAGGAATAGTTTGATAAAATACATTATATCAGTAATTGTTTTCTTAAGGGGTGTACCAAGTCAAACAACGACAAGTAAAAGTAAACGGGAGAGTATTATTTAATCATAATTAAATAATATATGCTTATTTTATTTTTAACTATTAAAAGTTATTTTATTTAGTGTACATCACAAATGTAAATGTAGATAAATATTGTGGTCCTATACTACGTTCAATTAAAAAAAATATAAAAATAAATTAAAACGAAGAAAATATAATCAATTATATGGCATGGCAGTTGGTCAAGATAAGTGATAAGTGACAGTTTATCAATCTCCAATACTTTCAATTTTTATATTATAAATATAACCCAATGTTTGCATCAATTTCTTCATCCTTTAATTAGTATAACTAAGCTTTGAAGAAAAAAAATGATGGGTTCCAAGGCATTTTTATTTCTTGGCATTTTTTTGGCAATCTTTTCAATGATAAGCTTTGAGGTTGTAGCTAGAGAGTTGGCTGAGACCCGTAAGATTACTTTTTCCTTTCACTATTTATTTCTTTGAAATATTGGATTTCTTATCTAATTATTTGATATATATATATATATATATATATATAATGTAATACTAATTTTTAAATTTCACATTTGATATTTGTAGCAATGAAATTGGATTATAAGAATGATGTACACGATGATGGATATAATGACATTGACGGATATCTAGGTGATAGACGTGGCAAATATAAAAATGGATATAAATTTCCTGGTGACGGATATTATCCTCCACATGGTTGTGGATATAAACCCCCATATGGTGATTATAACAACGCATATAAATCTCCACATGGTGAATATAACAACGGATATAAATATCTTGGGTGGGGATATAACACTCCACGTGATGGATATAACCCTCCCGGTGATGAATATAAGCTCCCACATGGTGAATATAACAATGGATATAAATCTCCCGGTGGTGAATATAAACCTCCACATGATGAATATAACAACGGATATAAGCCTCCAAGTGGCGAATATAAGCCCCCATATGGTGAATATAACAATGGATATAAATCTCCTGGTGGTAAATATGAACCTCTACATGATGAATATAACAATGGATATAAGCCTCCAAGTGGCGAATATAAGCCCCCACATGGTGAATATAATGGATATAAACAACATGGTGATGGATATAAATCTCCTTGTGGTGAATATGAACCTCCACATGATGAATATAACAATGGATATAAGCCTTCAAGTGGCGAATATAAGCCCTCACCAGTGGCGGATCCAAAAATTTTATATTATGGGTGCTCAACGTTTTTAGCTCAAAAATTACTACTTAAGATGGGTGCTCAATTAATACATTTCAATGAAATACTAATAATTTTTTATACATAAATATTACTGTTTGTCACAAAAGGCAGTGGGTGCTTAAGCACCCATTATGCACAAGGTAGATCCGCCACTGGCCCCCACATGACGGATACAACCCTCCAAGTGACGAACACAATCCCCCACATGACAAGTATAAACCCCCGTTTGGCGAATACAACCCTCCAGGTGGAGGCCATGAATAAGTCACTAGCCAATTGCCTCACAAGCAATCTATCATGTAATATTACAAAATCGTTGAGCATATATAGTGGCAAGATATATAATAATAATAGTCTTGCTACTCTAAACCTTGCAATAAAAATGGTATGAATAAAACGTCATTCAGTTCATAAGTATGGTTGGTCATGTAATATTTTCTTATACAATATAATACACTATATTGTGATAACATATTTTCATAATGCATGTTTTTTTTTAATATGTTGTACGTTCATAATGCATATTTTTTAGTATGTTGTACGTTGTTGATGATGAACATATGTTTCTTCTTATTTCATAACTTATTATTAAACTACTCTCCCATCCCTAATTATATGATGTTTTTCGTATGTAAACCTTAACCAACTAACTTTTTAAAATATACCTTATTCATCGTTTGACATTAGAAGACTAGTAATTTATAGTACATTGGACGAACGAATATACTTCCCCTCCTCCAACCCCTCCGAATTCAGAATACAATCTACCCTAATAAGATGAAAAGATAAGAAATTATAAGAGCCCCCATGATTTTTTAGATTGTGTTGGAATTGTTGGGAAATGAAATTAAACTGATACTTTGTTGTTCAATGATAATTGTGATGTATCGATCTGACGATGAATTTTTTTAAATTTTACATCGTGATGAAAGAGAAACAAATTGTGTAATGGAAGAAGAGAGAATCGTAAAGTTTGTAAAACAATCTGGGAGAAAGTGAAAGTCAAGGAAATATCATCAACAATCATGATTTCACACGTACGTATTTTATTTTTTTTAATTGTGTTTTGTATGAGTTTTACTGCTATATTTGAAAAAAAGGTAAACTATTGTTATATAGGTGTTATTTTATTTTTTAAATGGTATACTTGTGTTTTTTTTCCCATTTTCCCAACTAAATAAAACTACACTCTGACATATTGTCTCCCGTATATACACCTTGTTTGGATGGTTGTTACCATTGTATTGTATTTTTAGTTTAAATACAATGTTTATTTTGATGGTTACTTAAATTCTATTGAATTGTATTGTATTGTTTAAACTCATAGTTAGGTAACAAAGAAAAAATCCATTTTATGTAACGATCGATTTGGTGTGATCACATTGTTACCTTACTATTTTCTTCTCATTTGATCTTTATTTATTATCTAACTAGTCATGGACACGTGTGTTGCACGTGTGTCTCATGCTAAATTGTGTGGAGTTGTTATAACGATATATGATGTAATTCTCAAAAGGGAATTACAAAAAAATGCGGAAATCGAAAGACAATAAATTAAAGATAACTAGATAGACACACAAAGAGGAAATCAAAAACAACCTAAGGGTATATTAAACCCAAAGACCACAGTCGATAAATCCTACAATAGCACCTAACTCTTACGAATACCTCAAGGGAATCGAATTCACCTTGCAACCCTCGTTTCTAAACAATAGTCAACCAAAAGCTTTACCAAGCTCTCAACACTCATACATGAGTTTTCAATCTTCAATATTCAAAAAATAGTCTAAGTCTATAATGAACCCAAACTAGCTATTTATAGTTTTAGGTAAAAAGGCCCAAAAGTGACTCGAAAATGATAATGGGCAAGCCAAGTCTGGATCACCTAGTGGACTCGGCGACTCGCCCTTCTGCTCGGCGATGGTTCCTGCTCCTAGCCGGGTGAGCTGGGGTCATCGCCGAAGCCCTTGGGTGATCCACCGATTGGCTCTGGCTCGCCAAAAGGGTCAGTACTCCCCCATGCAATCTTCAAGGCATGGAATCTTTTGTTCACCATCAACACCATCTCGAGGACCTCTAATTTTATGAATAATCCTTGTATCTTTTAAAGGTCTCGTGCTTGGCTTCTAGTGAATGGCCTTGATGTGGTTTGGATTGCATCATTCTCTCCTTCTTGAAAATAATTTGTCCTCAAATTCTAGGGGCCATCATACTCAAGAGTTGAAAATGGAGAAAGATCGCCGACATTGAAAGTATTGTGCACTTGATACTCCGAAGGAAGATCAAACTTATAGGCATTGTCATTGAGCCTTTCAAGCACTTGAAATGAACCATCACCTGTTGGCATTAATTTAGTCTTCCGATGGGTGGGAAATCGGTCCTTGCGAAAGTGCACCCACACCCAATCACCCGGTTCAAGCACAATCCTCTNACACACACACACAAGAACTTTAATAATATTATAATTAGTGTGTGATAAGTTGTACAAAAATTGAAGAGAAATATACAAGCTCAAATAAATAACTTCAATTATGCAATTCCTATAATATATCAAGTATTCAATTTGATAAAAGTTTCTTTTGTTTAATATGTCATAACTCATAATTTAAATGTCAAATATGATTTCAAAAATATTTTTTGTCTTAAGTTTTTCATCTTCTTTTTTAAGAAATTGTAGTTGCCACCTTTTCACATTTGCATACGTATTAAGAAGTTATTGTCGAATGAGAGTGGTGTTTTGCAAAAGTTATATATAAATTTGATCAATCTATGTCTTCCTTAAGATGGCTAGTAGATGATCATTGTGCAATAACTTGCATAGTAATTGAAGAGAAATATACAAGCTCAAACCAATGAATGGTGAGCCTATTCAATCAAGATTATTATCGGTAGAAGGTACATCATGCTGAAATATTGCTATCAAATGAATTTCAAAAGTAATATTCAAACAATTTTAATTATATATTTTTTTAATATATCAAGTATTCAACTTGATAAAAGTTTTTTAATATGTCACAACACATAATTTAAGTGTCGCTTATTGGTTCAAAATATTTCATGTTCTAAAATTTTTGTCTTCTTTCTAAGAAAAGGTAGCCTCCACCTTATTACAATCACATAGAGGTCAAGGACTTGCTATTGAATGCGAATTGTATTTTATAAAAATTGCACATAAATTCGATCAACACATATCTTTCTTATGATAGCTAGTGGATCATTGTTAATTTTTTGGTGTACACCTACAAAAAAAATAGTTATTATTAGTGATAAAAATAATAATTGCTCAAATATCTAATCAATGTATATAAATCATAATTATTATAGGTACGTGTACCCCTTGCCTAATTCAAAATTATTAGTTCTATCATCTTTGAATTTAACAAAAAAATATTAGTTAAAATATGTAAATTGATTCCTAACCAAAATTTACACAAACAAGAATATACAGTTTCATGATACCCCAAGAAGTTTAATTAAAAAGAAAGTAATCTTACCTGATTTGATATTTTCAAGACAAATTTCTATGTTGCAAGAGGTGAAATTACTATGATACAAACGTTTGCGTACCCAAGTAAGATGAACTCTCAACTAATCAGAAAACATATATGAATAAGTCGAATTAAAGACAATAACTTATAATGTAATTAGAAAAATAGAGCATAAGCAGAAGTAGAAAAAAGAGACACAAACACCAAATGAATATGAAAAAATGTCACCTACACAAAGTAGGATTGATAATCTAATAATTTGATGAATTAGAATAGTTGTCTTGTGATTTTTCACTATATATACACAATATATAGCATTTAGTAAATGAATATATTATATTGAATTGATCAAAATAATTTACTCCACATTGAATATACCAAGTAACTTTTCCAATTCTCCATATGTTTATTACTACAAAGAGATGTTTACTTTTTGCATTAGGAATTGGAAGAAAATGCATTTACAGAAATTGAATACACATAACTCCATGTCTTTTAATTTATCTAGGTCATTCATTTGTTATATTATTATTTATTTATATTTATTAGAAGATACACTTACTTTTTAGAAAATAAATAAATAAATAGGAGTTAAATAAATGACAAAATATTAATTAGTATTTTCGTGTATATATATATTCAATAGCCTAATGCATTCAACTAAGTGTATATTTATATTCTTGTACAATATTATCGTAGGAAGAATATTTGGTAGAAGGATATTGATGCCATTCAATATTTTATGGACATTTTGATAATTCAATTTTTAAAATATTTTTGTTCCACTTATATATATACTTACTATAGTTACTAATTTAATAGAAATTTTATTTCTCTTTTTTTTTATGTGAAGAAAAAATGACAAATTAATTTATGATTATTATTTAATATTTAATTATTAAAATATTTTATAACTTTTTAATTTAGTATAGGAGTAAAATGGTAATCCAACTTTAATTTTTTGAGCTTTCCACTTTTCATAAATTTTTATTATTTATTATTTATTATTTATTTATGATCAGAAGATGATAAGTTAGGAAAATGAAGAGATGTAGTTATGAAGTTGATTTTAAATGGAAAATTAATTTTTAAAATAATTTTAAGAAAATAAATTAATAGGTAAGTGGTATTTTTGTAATTCAACTTTTGATATAGATTGTTCCCACTTTTTTATTTTATTTTATATATATATTTCTTTTCTATTATTATATATTATCATTCTATAGAAGTGGTGGTACCCTTGGACGACCAAGGGTATTTCCGTCATTTCGTCCCTTCAAATCATTCATCATTTCCTCCTGACTCTTTTGTATCCCCGGGATTCTTTGCCGTGTGTCTCAGCGAGAGATTCTTTTCTGTTGGGCCTTTTCTATTTCCCGGATTGTTTGCCGCGTGTCTCGGCGGCCACGTCAATTGATCCACGCATTTCACAATTCAGAGTGCAGCTTTTCCTATATTTTATTTTATCATCTCATTCCTTAAGAATGCCCTTGCACCACCAAGGGTATTCCAGACATTTCCTTCCAACAAAAACAGATCTTATCCTGCTGACCTTTCTGCTCCTGCGATTGTTTGGCGCGTGTCTCAGCGCCCACGTGAACCGATCGACGCGTTTCCCAATTCACGCTACAACTTTTCCTATATGCTCTTCACGGACAAATTTACTTCCTCCGTCGTTCCTCCTTCCAACATCAAGAGCTCCATTGGAAACCCAAGACTTCCTCTCTGTATAGCTTTCCTGCTTCTGCCAACTACCAACGCAAAGGTGCGCTCTATTTCTTTCCTCTGCACATTATTTCTCCGCTTTAAGGGATGATCCCCTGTTTGTCTTCCTTTTGTTCTTGCTCACTTGTTGGATGCTGCTCACTTTCAACTCTTCTTGCTCAATCATAATCTCACAATGAACAAAAAAATTAAAAGGGATTTATTGTTAATTCAAAACTGATGGCCAAGATACAAAGGAGATATTATTTTTGGTGTTCTCTCTGAACTGAAACTCGAGGAAAATGGTGGATGTATTCTGCCCGAGGAAACCACAAAAATACTTATCTTCTAGACTCCACAATTAACACAGCTTCCTTTGTATCGTTGCCTTGGCTGTGTAGCAGTATCTTCTCTGCTAAAGTGGACTACGCATTACGCAAAAGTAAAACATTCCTCACAGTTAGTATAGCTTATTTCGGAATATTTATAGCATCCTTTTTATATAAACCCATTTATTCTTCTTTAAAAAAATACACTCTAAAACAAAATATTACTTTTATTTTATATGCTTTTTCCATTTCCCCTGTATATTGTGTTCTTCATTCTATTTCTTCGACGCAAAAATTTGCGAAACAGTTTCATTGCTTTTATTTTGCTCTAACACAACAAACAACTACTTTAATTTTCTCAGGCTTTCGATTTCAAATTTATGTGCCTCAAACAACAAGGAATCAACACACGTACGTCGTTACACTTCCTTCTTTGTGCTTGGTTATATTGCATCTTATCATTACGCTTTCATTATGTGTTATTCTAAATTGTTTACTGCGTGTTTCCCTCACAACTTTCGCTAGAAAAATCTACGAGCTCTTCCGCCCATATGTCTGATAACAAACTGCAACTCACTGCTGCTCAAACTGAACAAACAAGTAATTCACAAAATATTGCCAAAAATCTTAAGCGCCGAATTGCCCACAAACAAATGCCTGCTGAAAAAAAAAACAGCTCTTCTAGAGCGCCGTCGGGCTGGCTACTGCGCTCGAAGACATGGTTTTCCTCAAAAACTTCTTCCTCCTCATTCCTCATTAGCTACTTCCGCGGGAGAACAACTCATTGAGTGTCGCAGTGTCTATGAATAGGTTAGCCACAACTGCATTTTAAGTTTTCTTGTTACTTATAAACTACTATTCCATAGTTATTTTCTATATACTATAGGTTAATACACATAATCCTACAGGATCAGCATCCACAACATGTACTGACCATTCCAATTTACTCCATCCACACCCAACTATCAAAGGTCTATTCATATTAGCTTCTATTACTACTACCGTCCTTTATTTTTTGCTTAGCTTAGCTTAGCTTTTGCTAAGCTCTATTCTCATTCTGCAGAACCCACGCAGAGACAAATAGGTTGTTGGAGTGACAACCCATTACCTTGTAGCCCTGCTTTATTAAAGAAAGTTCCAAACTGCAAATTCTGTCACGCCAGAAGATTTCAATATGAATCCCCTGGTTTTTGCTGTGGCAATGGCACTGTAAAATTAATTTCACACCAATTACCTCCTGCACTAAAGACCCTGTATTTCGGTGTCACTAATGAATCCAATCATTTCCGCACTTACATCAGAACATACAATAATATGTTTGCCTTTACTTCGCTTGGAGTAAAATATGATAAGGAATTAGCAAAAAGGAATCAAGGTATATATACCTTTAAAGTTCAAGGTCAAATGTATCATTTCATAAATAATCTCTTCTCCCATGATAATCAGGTTAGAAACTTACAGATTTACTTCTATGATAATGAGGATGATATAATTAACAAAATGTTGTTCTCCGAAAATCTTGAATGAAGAGTTGCTGCGAAGTTACTAGATATCCTTAAGATTAATCCATATTCCATGTTTCTTAAATCCTTAACATGCATTCCAAACTTATCTAACTTCTACATTGCACTAAAATGTGATTCTACATTGGACCAGCGAACGCATAATTTACCCACTGTCTCCGAGGTTGCTGCTATATTAGTTGATGCTGACTCAAATAATGCTATTTCTACACCTCACATTCGCATTTACACTCACTGTGATCGTAGCCAATTAGTGCATTATTACTACGGCTGCTACGATTCATTACAATATCCTCTGTTGTTTCCCCATGGAGAAAATGGGTGGCATTGTGGTATTCAAAAATTCCTTCGACACCCCATTTCTTCAACCAATCGTTCTACTTCTACTAATGAACAACTTCCCCAGGTATCTAACTGGTCCTCAATTGATGGACTTCTTACTGTTGAACAACAATTCTTACAAAATCAAAGGCAAAAAAAAAATACTGTCTCATGCCGCGAGTATTACTGTTATAAACTTCAAATTAGAGATGACGAAGAAAATGGAACGTTACATTCTGGTAGACTGTTCCAACAATATTCTGTGGACGAATTTATAAAAGTTGAAACACAACGACTTGATTTTGTCTGGTTCAATCAGGATCTCTATAGATCTGATGTATTAGTAGGACTCATGGATCTTCAGAGACAAGGAGAAAGAGATGCTTCAAATATAGGCAGAAAAACAATTCTTCCTGCCAGCTTTACTAGAGGTCCACGAGATATGCGCCGTCAATATATGGATGCCATGGCCTTAGTACAGCAGTTTGGAAAACCCGATATCTTTCTAACTATGACATGTAATCCTTCATGGCCAGAAATTCAAGAATTCTTATTACCCACTGATGAAGTTCAAAACTGACCAGATTTAATAAGCCGAATATTTAGAGCAAAGGTTGAAGAATTAAAGACAGATATTGTAAAAAAAAAAATCTTTGGAAAAGTTGCCGCTTATATGTACACTATAGAATTTCAAAAGCGTGGTTTTCCCCATGTACATTTTCTTATCATACTTACGGATGACCACAAATTGTTAACACCTGAGGCTTATGATAAAGTTGTATGTGCTGAGATACCTGATCTCGCAACAAATAATTATCTACACTCTTTAGTTATTAAACATATGATGCATGGTCCTTGCGGAATATTAAATTCTAATAGTCCATGCATGAAAAAGATGGGACAATGTAAATTTAGGTTTCCTAAAAATTATGCCTGTGCAACATCCAAAGGTGAAAATTCATATCCAATATACAAAAGATGAGACACAGGAAAATATTTCAAAGTTAGAACTCAATATCTTGATAACTCATGGGTTGTTCCTTATAATCCCTATCTCTTAGCTAAATTTAACTGTCACATAAATGTTGAAATTTGCTCGGACATTAAAGCTGTCAAGTATATTTATAAATATATTTGTAAAGGACATGACAAAATTGCTTTTCACATACATGGTAATGATGATTCTGATACAATAATTGACGAAATCAAAGACTATCGATTAGCTAGATGGGTTTCACCACCCGAAGCTATGTGGCGTTTGTTTGCCTTTCCTATTAACGAAATGAATCCTTCTGTTTACCATCTCCAACTACATCTGAAAGACCAACAATTTGTCTCTTTCAAAACAACGGCAGATCTAAACACAATCTTGAACAACCCTGCAATTAGAAGAACAATGTTAACAGAATTCTTCTCAATGAATACGACAAACAGAAAAGCAATTGAACTCCAGTTATTATACAAAGACTTTCCCCAATACTTTGTTTGGTCTACAAGGGATAAAATGTGGACCCAAAGAAAACAAGGCAACGTCATTGGCCGTATTGTTACCTGTCATCCAACAGAAGGAGAAAAATACTACCTTCGACTATTATTGATGAACATAAAAGGCCCAAAATCATACGAAGACCTACGGACTGTTAACGGAACATGTTATATCACATTTAGAGCCGCTGCAGAAAAAAATGGACTGATGGCTTGTGACAACAACTTAGTTGAGTGTCTGTCTGAGGCAGCTACTTATCAAATGCCACAGAGCCTTAGACGTTTATTTGCAACACTATTAGTGTATTGTAATCCTGCTAATCCAAAAGAATTATGGCAAACATTTGAATATCCTATGTCTGAAGATTTTCTGCTTATACCAAATATACAAACAGACCACATTCGGTTTTTGGTTTTAGATGACATCAATAATATTTTACATTCATTGGGTCATAATATAAATGAATTTACACTCATATCAAATAATAATTTCTCCTTCTCCACATCTTCTACCATAATGCAACAACCCACAGACATCCATTTGGAACGAAATATAATAGTCACTACCGCAGATTTGTTGCTTCATACAAAATTAAATAAAGAACAGCAAAATGCTTATAATGTTATCCTCAGTCGAATCTTTTTAAATAAGCCAGGAGCTTTCTTCGTTGATGGACCTGGAGGAACTGGAAAAACCTACCTATACCGTGCCTTATTAGCTACTGTACGATCTAAAGGATTTATAGCTTTAGCNTATCATCTCATTCCTTAAGAATGCCCTTGCGCCACCAAGGGTATTCCAGACATTTCCTTCCAACAAAAAGAGATCTTATCCTGCTGACCTTTCTGCTCCTGCGATTGTTTGGCGTGTGTCTCAGCGCCCACGTGAACCGATCGACGCGTTTCCCAATTCACGCTACAACTTTTCCAATATGCTCTTCACGGACAAATTTACTTCCTCCGTCGTTCCTCCTTCGAACATCAAGAGCTCCATTGGAAACCCAAGACTTCCTCTCTGTATAGTTTTCCTGCTTCTGCGAACTACCAACGCAAAGGTGCGCTCTATTTCTTTCCTCTGCACATTATTTCTCCGCTTTAAGGGATGATCCCCTGTTTGTCTTCCTTTTGTTCTTGCTCACTTGTTGGATGCTGCTCACTTTCAACTCTTCTTGCTCGATCATAATCTCACAATCAACAAAAAAATTAAAAGGGATTTATTCTTAATTCAAAACTGATGGCCAAGATACAAAGGAGATACTATTTTTGGTGTTCTCATCTTTACTGAAACTCGAGGAAAATGGTGGATGTATTATGCCCGAGGAAACCACAAAAATACTATCTTCTAGACTCCACAATTAACACCGCTTCCTTTGTATCGTTGCCTTGGCTATGTAGCAGTATCTTCTCTGCTAAAGTGGACTACGCATTACGCAAAAGTAAAACATTCCTCACAGTTAGTATAGCTTATTTCGGAATATTTATAGCATCCTTTTTATATAAACCCATTTATTCTTCTTTAAAAAAATACACTCTAAAACAAAATATTACTTTTATTTTATATGCTTTTTCCATTTCCCCTGTATATTGTGTTCTTCATTCTATTTCTTCGACGCAAAAATTTGCGAAACAGGTTCCTCGCTTTTATTTTGCTTTAACACAACAAACAACTACTTTAATTTTCTCAGGCTTTCGATTTCAAATTTATGTGCCTCAAAAAACAAGGAATCAACACACGTACGTCGTTACACTTCCTTCTTTGTGCTTGGTTATATTGCATCTTATCATTACGCTCTCATTATGTGCTATTCTAAATTGTTTACTGCATCTTTCCCTCACAACTTTCGCTAGAAAAATCTAACAGCTCTTCCGCCCATATGTCTGATAACAAACTGCAACTCAATGCTGCTCAAACTGAACAAGCAAGTAATTCACAAAAAAATAACAAAAATCTTAAGCGCCGAATTGCCTACAAACAAATGGCTGCTGAAAAAAAAAACAGCTCTTGTAGAGCGCCGTCGGGCTGACTACTGCGCTCGAAGACATGGTTTTCCTCAAAAACTTCTTCCTCCTCATTCCTCATTAGCTATTTCCGCGGGAGAACAACTCATTGAGTGTGACAGTGTCTATGAAATAGGTTAGCCACAACTGCATTTTAAGTTTTCTTGTTACTTATAAACTACTATTCCATAGTTATTTTCTATACTATAGGTTAATACACATAATCCTACAGGATCAACATCCACAACATGTAATGACCGTTCCAATTTACTCCATCCACACCCAACTGTCAAAGGTCTATTCATATTAACTTCTATTACTACTACCATCCTTTATTTTTAGCTTAGCTTAGCTTAGCTTTTGCTAAGCTGTATTCTCATTCTACAGAACCCACACAGAGACAAATAGGTTGTTGGAGTAACAACCCATTACCTTGCAGCCCTGCTCTATTAAAGAAAGTTCCAAACTGCAAATTCTGTCAAGCCAGAAGATTTCAATATGAATCCCTTGGTTTTTGCTGTGGCAATGGCACTGTAAAATTAATTTCACACCAATTACCTCCTGCACTAAAGAGCCTGTATTTCGGTGTCACTAATGAATCCAATCATTTCCGCACTTACATCAGAACATACAATAATATGTTTGCCTTTACTTCACTTGGAGTAAAATATGATAAGGAATTAGCAAAAAGGAATCAAGGTATATATACCTTTAAAGTTCAAGGTCAAATGTATCATTTCATAAATAATCTCTTCTCCCATGATAATCAGGTTAGAAACTTACAGATTTACTTCTATGATAATGAAGATGATATAATTAACAAAATGTTGTTCTCCGAAAATCTTGAACGAACAGTTGCTGCGAAGTTACTAGATATCCTAAAGATTAATCCATATTCCATGTTTCTTAAATCCTTAACATGCATTCCAAACTTATCTAACTTCTATATTGCACTAAAATGTGATTCTACATTGGACCAGCGAACACATAATTTACACACTGTCTCCGAGGTTGCTGCTATATTAGTTGATGATGACTCAAATAATGCTATTTCTACACCTCACATTCGCATTTACACTCACTGTGATCGTAGCCAATTAGTGCATTATTACTACGGCTGCTACGATTCATTATAATATCCTCTGTTGTTTCCCCATGGAGAAAATGGGTAGCATTGTGGTATTCAAAAATTCCTTCGACAACCCATTTCTTCAACCAATCGTTCTACTTCTAATAATGAACAACTTCCCCAGGTATCTAACTGGTCCTCAATTGATGGACTTCTTACTGTTGAACAACAATTCTTACAAAATCAAAGGCAAAAAAAAAATACTGTCTCATGCCGCGAGTATTACTGTTATAAACTACAAATTAGAGCTGACGAAGAAAATGGAACGTTACATTCTGGAAGACTGTTCCAACAATATTCTGTGGACCAATTTATAAAAGTTGAAACACAACGACTTGATTTTGTCTGGTTCAATCAGGATCTCTATAGATCTGATGTATTAGTAGGACTCATGGATCTTCAGAGACAAGGAGAAAGAGATGCTTCAAATATAGGCAGAAAAACAATTCTTCCTGTCAGCTTTACTGGAGGTCCACAAGATATGCGCCGTCGATATATGGATGCCATGGCCTTAGTACAACAGTTTGGAAAACCCGATATCTTTCTGACAATGACATGTAATCCTTCATGGCCAGAAATTCAAGAATTCTTATTACCAACTGATGAAGTTCAAAACAGACCAGATTTAATAAGCCGAATATTTAGAGCAAAGGTTGAAGAATTAAAGACAGATATTGTAAAAAAAAAAACTCTTTGGAAAAGTCGCCGCTTATATGTACACTATAGAATTTCAAAAGCGTGGTCTTCCCCATGTACATTTTCTTATCATACTTACGGATGACCACAAATTGTTAACACCTGAGGCTTATGATAAAGTTGTCTGTGCTGAGATACCTGAACTCGCAACAGCTCATTATCTACACTCTTTAGTTATTAAACATATGATGCATGGTCCTTGCGGAATATTAAATTCTAATAGCCCATGCATGAAAAAGATGGGACAATGTAAATTTAGGTTTCCTAAAAATTATGCCTGCGCAACATCCAAAGGTGAAAATTCATATCCAATATACAAAAGACGAGACACAGGAAAATATTTCAAAGTTAGAACTCAATATCTTGATAACTCATGGGTTGTTCCTTATAATCCCTATCTCTTAGCTAAATTTAACTGTCACATAAATGTTGAAATTTGCTCGGACATTAAAGCTGTCAAGTATATTTATAAATATATTTGTAAAGGACATGACAAAATTGCTTTTCACATACATGGTAATGATGATTCTGATACAATAATTGACGAAATCAAAGACTATCGATTAGCTAGATGGGTTTCACCACCCGAAGCTATGTGGCGTTTGTTTGCCTTTCCTATTAACGAAATGAATCCTTCTGTTTACCATCTCCAACTACATCTGAAAGACCAACAATTTGTCTCTTTCAAAACCACGGCAGATCTAAACACAATCTTGAACAACCCTGCAATTAGAAGAACAATGTTAACAGAATTCTTCTCAATGAATACGACAAACAGAAAAGCAATTGAACTCCAGTTATTATACAAAGACTTTCCCCAATACTTTGTTTGGTCTACAAGGGATAAAATGTGGACCCAAAGAAAACAAGGCAACGTCATTGGCCGTATTGTTACCTGTCATCCAACAGAAGGAGAAAAATACTACCTTCGACTATTATTGATGAACATAAAAGGCCCAAAATCATACGAAGACCTACGGACTGTTAACGGAACATGTTATATCACATTTAGAGCCGCTGCAGAAAAAAACGGACTGATGGCTTGTGACAACAACTTAGTTGAGTGTCTGTCTGAGGCAGCTACTTATCAAATGCCACAGAGCCTTAGACGTTTATTTGCAACACTATTAGTGTATTGTAATCCTGCTAATCCAAAAGAATTATGGCAAACATTTGAATATCCTATGTCTGAAGATTTTCTGCTTATACCAAATATACAAACAGACCACATTCGGTTTTTGGTTTTAGATGACATCAATAATATTTTACATTCATTGGGTCATAATATAAATGAATTTACACTCATATCAAATAATAATTTCTCCTTCTCCACATCTTCTACCATAATGCAACAACCCACAGACATCCATTTGGAACGAAATATAATAGTCACTACCGCAGATTTGTTGCTTCATACAAAATTAAATAAAGAACAGCAAAATGCTTATAATGTTATCCTCAGTCGAATCTTTTTAAATAAGCCAGGAGCTTTCTTCGTTGATGGACCTGGAGGAACTGGAAAAACCTACCTATACCGTGCCTTATTAGCTCCTGTACGATCTAAAGGATTTATAGCTTTAGCAACTGCAACTTCTGGTGTTGCAGCTTCCGTTCTTCCTGGAGGACGAACTGCTCATTCATGTTTCAAACTTCCTATTGACATACGTGATAATCATGGTTGTAACATTAGCAAGCAAAGTTCACTTGCATCTTTAGTTCGAGATGCAAAACTAATAGTCTGGGACGAAGTTTCAATGGCCAGGAAAAAACTTATCGAAACTTTTGACTTACTTTTAAGAGACATTATGAACATAAATACACTCTTTGGTGGAAAGGTTGTCGTTTTTGGAGGTGACTTTAGACAAACTTTACCTATTGTACAGAATGACAGAAAAGATGACTTCATTAATGAAAGTTTGTTAAATTCACCCATTTAGAGTCAACTTGAAAAATATCAACTACTACAGAATATGCGCGCAAGAACAGATCCTGCTTTCTGTAAATACTTGTTGAAAATTGGAGACGGCAAAGAAACAATAAATGAGCATGGCAAAATTGAAATTCCAAAATCTTTTCTTATTCCATTTACGAATGAAAAAGATTCATTAAACATTCTGTTCAAAACTATTCATCCAAATTTTAACATGTTCAGCGAAGATATCTCTTCCATAACATCCCGTGTTATCTTAACAACAAAAAATGATTTTCCACAACATTTGTTGGAATAGACGAAACTATCGAGCCAAAAGATCAAACAGAATATGAAGATTTTTTGCATTCTCTAAATCCCTCTGGTTTGCCTCCTTATAGGTTAATTCTAAAACAAAATTGCCCCGTTATTCTGCTACGCAATTTAAATCCTTCCAAAGGTTTATGCAATGGTACACGACTCATTTGCCTTGATTTGAAGACTCAAGTTATTAGTGCCAAAATTGCCAGTGGTGATTTTAAAGGAAACCATGTTTTTATTCCTCGAATACCGCTCTTATCTTCGCAAGATGCACAATTGCCCATTCCTTTTAAAAGAACACAATTTCCAATCCGATTAGCTTTTGCTATGACCATAAACAAATCTCAAGGTCAAACACTTGATTTTGTCGGAATTTATTTGCGCCAACCTGTCTTTTCTCATGGTCAACTTTATGTAGCTTTATCACGAGCCAAAAATTCAGACAATGTTAGAATACTAATTCGCCCACCAACTGATCATAATCATGATGATCACTCTACGTACAATATAGTGTATGATGAAATTATAGGAAAGGCATTCTCTTAGCTTGTCCGATTATATAAAAGATATAATAAATTCCTATTATGTAAGTTATTACCTCGATTCTTTTATTTATATACTTTATTCATTCTCCCTCTGTTGCTAATTAAACTATATATTAACTTTTGCTCTTCTCTTGATTTTCAGAAAATGACGCAAAATCTTCTGATACATGAAATAACTCCAGAAACTCCACTTTGGACCTGTAAGGTACAAATTGTGGATATATATGGACCCGCAGAGAGCAAAGAAAGAAAGGTAAAATATCTAAACATGATCGTGCAGGATGAACAGGTACAACTATCAGATTGAATTCTTCTATATCCTAAACCATCAGTAAATAGTCCACATAATTTAGCTCCGCAATAACCTCCCAGTATTCCGTTTCTATATTTACTCACAGGAATATCAAACAAAGGCCACTGTTTATGCCGATGACATACCCAGTTATCAAAAACGGATTAAGCTTTACCACACTTTCCGCATAACAGGAGGACGCGCACAACCGCCATATTTGAGATATGAAAAGCCCCTGTCTGCATTTAACTAGGTTCTTGATAAAAAGAGCATCATTGATCCAATTAAAAGAGATGATGTCGATGCACTGCCGCCGCCTACCAAGCTTAATGTCACATCCTTCGTGGATATTAAACGCAACGTTGCCCAGACAATGGCAACTGACCTCACCAAAAAAGAATTTGGTATGACTATTATTTTCTTTGATCATTAAATTCAGCTGTAATATAGACAGCCAATTTAACACTTTAAATGTACATATACTAACTCCATATACTATTGTCAACAGACATACTCGCAATTGTTGTCAACTGTTCTCCCCCAAGATATGTTGCCACTGTGGAAAAAAGATTACAAGAACTCATTGTTGTCGATATGTTGTAAGCATATTCATTCAACTTTAATCTTCTGACGCCTCTTGCTTCCTTAACAACTTTGAACAGTAATACATACAAATAAATGTTCTTCCTTCTACAGCAAACAAAATCTTACCTTCACTATATGGGAAGAGGGAATTATAGAAAACGAAGGTAGGAAACTGCTGCACCAATTCCGAGAATATCCTGTAATCCTTGCTCGGCGTATTGGAGCGTCAAGATATAATGGTAAATTGCAATAAATAATGTTACCTATAATTTCTTTGCCATTTTCTCGTTTACAGCTAATCCAAAACTGCTACACAAACATACAGTTGCTCAACTTTTAAACTGTTAAACGAGCAGAATTTGCCTTCTTTTAGTTTGGATCATCATAACATAGGCCAAAACTTTTGTGCCTCTGCTACTTCTACACAGCAAAAAGGACTGAACAGTATCAAAACAAGAAACACTCTTTATACTACTAGCTGCAACGAAATATCTTGTTTGCTTAGCATTACAACACAGACCATCTGTTTACTACTTCAATTATGTTATGAATCTTAGTAGATAGAATTTTGATCAACACTCCTCTTTGTCATTCTGTTCTTGGGACTGAAATTTCACGATATCATGTACAGTTGTTGAACTTTTAAGCTGTACGCAAGAATCTATTTCCATTTCGGACAAAAATCAATTGTTGGTAACTTACAGCTGATTTTAGTTTTAAAAATTTAAATTTCATTTTTCTTTCACCCCTAAACAAATTATGCACTGTCCTTCTTACATTAGTGAAGTTTCTCATTTTTCTGTTAGTCGTTTTCTCTGTTTTATGAATTGGATTTTTAATGTTTTCCATGTTGGTTGTTCAGATCTCTAATTTGCTGACATTCTGTGTTAAAAGATCAAGTTTTTAAGAAAAGTTAGATTTTCGAACTTTCTTTCTTCGAATAATCTTTTTTAATGCTGATATTGGAATAATTGTTAATTCGTCCTAATTTGCAATACCATGTGTAATTCTAGCCTCTTCAGGTTCAGGATGCATTATGTATTAAAACCACTTTAACCTGCCATGGGATTTCCCAAATAATTTATGGATTTCTTCCTTATTTCGACACAGTCACAGTAAAGAGTTTTCCTAGAAGGATTTTCACTCCAATTTAATCCACTAACATTAGCTACAATTTTAACTCATTTAAAACTATAAGATTTACTCCTCCTTTATTAACTTGTTACTATAATGTAATTGGCATAGGTGTGTCGCTGACAACAAAATTCGACACAACAATTCAGCTTGATCCACCTTATCCACAACGCCGAGAACTACAAGCATGGTATTACATTGGCTTCATATATATTCTGACTATCTTTTCCTATCAATAAATATTATGAACTATTAACATTTGCATTATATACAGGGTCACTGAGAACCGCCAAATACTTACCTCTTTCACTCTCAGAAGTACATCCACATCAGGATTTCTCATCTCTGTTCCCATGGATGAAGAAATAGTACCTATTGCAAGCATTGACTCGCAACAAGATGTCAGTACAACATTTGTCCTTTACTTCACACAAACAACTTTTCTACTGATTCTCATCCTTATCTTTCTCCTAACACAGGGCCACACATTTACAATTGAGGCAAAAATAACCTTTCCCACTGACCTTAAGAAATTCTATGTCTTAGTCTGTTCAAACTGTGGGCAAGACGTGCGCTATCCAACCATAAGAGAAATCGATTGTATGAACTGTGACCAGAAAAACCTCTTAGTACCCAGGTACTTTATGATCTGCATCTCACCATACATTGTTTCACATAATTCTTATTCAAAACATCAAATCATTATGTTTTACATGTATAATTCTACAGGTGCAGGTTTGATGTAGATCTCACAGATGACTCAGGCTCAACAATTGGAATGATTATGGATAAAGAAGGAGAAAAATTATTGTCCCTTACTGCAGAAGAAATTTACAAAAGGGCTTCGGATCCGGTACTACTTCTAATCAAATCATAATATGCATAATTCTCACTTAATAAATATAAATTACTATCCCTCCTAGGGTAACTATCCATCTCTGGAAGACGTTCAAGCTAACATTAGCAACAAACTCTTCCATGTTCGAGCAAAGAAAGCATTTGCCTGTGCTTCACGCACAACATCAGTGAAATTAAACATCCACTCCTGTGTTGAAAATGAATGTTTTACTGATTCTCTTCCGTCACCGAGCACAATCAATATTCATGAAGCAACCAAAAGAAAACAGAAAGTCCACCCACCGCACATAACTGAAGAAGCTGGATCACTCAAAATGAAACAAAAACTGGATCCAGCAACTCCTAAAAAAACCAACTGAAGGTGATTTATTTAATTTACATCAACAGTTATCATTTTGTGCACTCCACATTTACATCCTCAAATATTACTCCTACTGTTAAATCAATACTATACGATACTTCCCCAGTTTATTTGATAAATCACAAGATTGTTTCCCCAGCTACTTCAACATATAATTTGTAGCATGATGATGACTCTTATGAATCTTTCTTTCAGCTTTCTGACTACCATGTAATGCCCTTATTGGTTACTTTTAGTCATTGTCAATGTTTTGCATAACTCTTCTGCATAACAACTGTACCATTGACTTAAATTTATGACTCTCTAATTACTAAACTTTTAGTCGATATCATGTAATATACTCATTTACCTCTTCTGTTTCTTTTCTTGTTCAGTCAAATAATTGTAAACAGGCATATTCTGTGACATACTTTGATCGCTTCTTACAGGACATATCCCCAGACTAAAATCATAACACCATAAAAAACAAATGAATATCTGCTCAGCAAAAGACAAAAAGAACACATGAACAATCTAGATCTAAGCTGTTAATGCTTTATATTTGCGTAAGAAAGATACCATTTTATTAAACACTTCTATTTCCAAATTTTCACTTGCTGCTTAATTTGCCTGTTTGTTAATAATATCCTACATGTTTGCATCGTTTTTTGCTTTACTGCTTCCTTTACACTGCTGCTTCTTCATACATGTATATACTTGTGCTATCCTTTTTTTTCCCCTTTCGCCTACTAATAGAATTTTCCCTAGGTTACCCAATGTTTTTGACAACTACTTCTGCACTTTTGGCTGCTAATACAGGTACTTTGACTTCCTGCACTATCACTTACAATTACATTCTTTTACACTTCCATTATTGCTATAACTATCTTTCACATTTTCCGCAATTATTTGCTCACAGGGAAAACAACTGCTGACTTTTTGCCTTTTACATAGATGCTTCAAAAACTTTCTACATGAAATGCTCCGAAAACATCTTAGCTTATACTACAGAGGTACTTAAAGCTAACTTACCTCCCTTTCCAAGTCTTCATGACATAACACACTATCTTTATCGTACAGATACACAATGAAGGAACAAGCTAGCTTCAGAAAAGTTCTATGCCACTGTACTGTTAATGTTTGTTTTATGCTACTTCCAGCAAAATCCCTGTATAACATTTCCACTTAATATATTATGTAAATATTTAATCTAATGATGCCTTTTTTCGTTACATTTACAAACAAAAGCAATATTTTTTAATATAACAACTTCAATATTTACAAGTTATATAAACAAATTCAATAGACTCTCGAAATTTTATTGGTACCACATAAAATTGGTTAGATCATAAAACATATATTGTTTGAAAATGACGTAAAAAGTATTATAAATCACAATAGTTAACAATTTTTTTAAAAAACCACATATAGAAAAACAACGGATTGTAAAAAAATATATGAATGTCACATAAATTGGGACATGAAAAGTAACATATTTATTATTTCAAAATTACGTTAAAAGTTACTATAAATTACAATAATTTACAACTTAATATACGTAAAAGACATATAAAAAATTGGTTAATTTTAAAATTCTATATATGCCATTTCTACCCAACTAAGCACGGTGAAAGCTAGGATATCATTCTTGTTTGCATTCTTTCAGTTGGAGCAGTTCAGCACCAAAGATTATACTTTGTAAGCTCCTTCTTTAGTTTCTGCACTGTACGCTTTGTATAATCCTCACCATTTGGTTACTTTGTTCACTATGAGTATCATTCTCTCCACTTAATATAGAAACTTCATCTTTTGGGAAAGTAAACTTTAGGGGACGAGTTGTACTCTTGAACCTCTTATTTCCTCTGGTTGGTCTATCATTTGTATCCATATGCCTGCTTCAACAATATTTTGTATTTACATTCATGTAAGGGCACTTCTTACATGTAATGAATAATATACCTTACATTGTTCGCTGAAGCATAACTTCAGTGGTTCAATTTATTCAGATATTTGTTTTCAACTCATTTGTGGATGTTTTCTATATTTCATGTTACTTTAGCTTGGATTTGACAGTATCTTTTTCTGTTATCAATTTATCGTAGACCTTTTCCTAACCAAACTCTACAACTACTGTCTAATTTTACAGCGTGCCTGTGTGAATTGGATTTTCCTGAATTTAAATAGCTCCTCTCCAAAGTGGGTTGTTATTTTCTGCGCAATTTCAGGTTCTACATGTATTCCCAATTCTCTTTGCTATCTGTTGAATTGTATTAATTTACTCCTTTAGTTTCTTCTTAGATCATAAAAAAGTTTCAAGCTGGAAGAACTACTTATGTTAACACTTGAGAGTTTGCAGAATTCAAAATTCAACTACCAGGCCAATGC
The DNA here is from genome assembly GCF_019186545.1 of Solanum stenotomum. NCBI lineage: Eukaryota > Viridiplantae > Streptophyta > Magnoliopsida > Solanales > Solanaceae > Solanum > Solanum stenotomum. The sequence goes on from NC_064288.1 coordinate 61,435,617, forward strand.
AACAAATATTAAACTACATATACTGTATGTGTTTTGGCCTTCATAGAAAGTTCAATGTACAACATTCTGCAAAATATATGTAACATGCTATCAAATGTCTTAACATTGAAATTTATTATAATAATGTTGCATATTTGCCCGTCTTTCTTTACAACTATTTTTATCCCCACAATATGCCCGTGCCTTGCACGGGCACCCTTATCTAGTATTATATAGAAGAGCCAAGTTGAGGACGACCAAGGGCAAATTTGTCATTTCATAAAAATTCTAGAATGTTTGTTTCTATGTTATGGCATCAAAAAAGTGGTAATAGATTTATAATGATAGTACAACCAAATATATTTTTCTAAATGCCATGTGTATCCTAATGATATGACATAATATGAGCCCATATTTTCAATCACATTTTTATATTAAGATATTATAATTTATTTAAAGTAATATTCTTCTATATCATAAAGTAAAGAACTTCATACTATGAGGTCACATAAAAATATTCATACCAATTTTTCATAAAACATCAAATTTGTAAATTTTCATAATAAAATAAATTACATATTATAATAACTAAATAAATTTATAGAGTGAAATTTCTTTCACTAATATGTCTATGACATAACTTATTTAAATGTATAGTTTGTACTCCATTTTTTCGTAAGTAATTTTCAACTATAAGTAAATTATATCTTATAATTTTCATGTTGTTTCATTATGACAATTAACATTTCTATTATATAGAAGAGCCATGAGAAGGACTATCAATGACATTTTAATAATTTTTAACATCATTTAAGGGTAAAATAATAATTGTGTAATTAGTGGTCAAAATGAAAATCTAGAAGAATTCATATTTTGTATGTCTTTACTTTTGTTATGGGCCCATAAAGATATTTTTGCAATTTTGTTAAAATGAAGAATTTCTATTAGTTAACTTCTTACAAACAATAATAAATGCTAAGCTTATTTTGACATATTTTAGAAAGAAAATTTTGAACTAATTTAAAATAAGATGTGTTTGAATAGTTAATATTTTGTTCCTAAAAATACTTTAAAGGATATTGTGTAAACATATTTTTAATATTATGTTACATAATATGACCACTAAATTCGTATCTTGATCATTGAAATAGTCTTTAAAATGACGTATCAATATTTTTTAATTAATTTGAAGAAAATATCAAATTTTGTGACTAAAAGAATGAACAATGTTTGACTATCAAGAAATTAATGATTTGATAATGTATTCATCGAAAGATTAAAAAATATAATTTTTTCATTTCTATAAAGGATATTTTCTTAATATAATATAATAAACTATTTAACAGAGAAAATTTGACAAGGAGAAAGTTTAACATTCAAATTCTAAGAAATATTAAAATACAAACTAAAGAAAAATGAGTAGTTAAGAAATAAAGAAGAACGACAAAATACATAGTCAATAGAAAAGGACTTTGTTGAGAAATATAGAGGAACAAAAAAACTAAATAAATAAATAAATTAGGGAAAACAACCTGAAAAAGAAAAACAAGTATATTGGTTATTTTGTGGGGGTAAGAGTTAAAGTTTTCTTTTACGGCATGATATTAAGAGTATAGTATCAAAAAAATTTATTCATGTAATTTAGAATATAACATTATGATAATTGTTATTGCATATAGAAAAAAATTGCTTTCATGATTGTTTTTATTGGTGTGGAGTTAGAAATAATTTTTTAATAAATAATTTCAATATTTAGAATACAACATTACGATAATTGTTATTGTATATAGAAATAGAGTTGCTTTCCTGCTTGTTTTTATTGTTGTGGAGTTAGAAATCAATTTTGATTAGTACTTTCAATATTAAAATCAAAATAAATAGAAGTATTTCTATTTATCGAAGACAATAATAAAATGTATCACAAAATTCATCGACAAAGCAAACTACAAACACAGTATACTAAAGTTGAACCAATAGAGATTTGAAAGACTTTGATCGATCTTTACGAATTGGTTGATCAATGATTAGTATTTTATCAAATGTAAAGCTTATGGTGCAAATATTACAAAAAAATAAAATAATAACATAGTGAAAAATAGATACCACTTGTGAAATATATGTAGATCGATGAACTTTTTCAAAGACATCAACATTTTATATATTCCTCGAACACGATATGTTTTAACTCATAATCTAACACAATTCTCTATTTCCTTGCTGCATAGAATTTTTCAGAATTCAACTTTCTCAATTTGGATTGTAAACGACGCATTTATGTCGTATGAACATTTGAAATAGATTATTAAGTGATATATTGAAGTTGTTTACTGAAAAAAAAATAGTATAAAGTACAAAAATCTCATATCATTGGAGGCTAATTACATCCCATTCCGGAAGTTTTCTCAATTACAAAAATCTCAAATTTTTTATTATTTTCGAATACATTCCTTGATTTTCCGATACATTGCAAATGATATATTACTCTATGGGAGGGATGTATCCGAGAGGAGATAGGTATGTATCCGAGGGAGATAAATGTATCCGAGAAGGGATTATGATATCTTAAGTTGTAAATTTTGTAATTTTTCAATAAAATATGTGAAATTATATTAGGCCCGTATTACGAGCCTTAAATTATCTAGTATATATATATATGGAACTTGGTTGAACAAGAAAAATAACATGATGCAAGAAAATCTTACAAGGTAAAGGGTCGTATCAATATAGTTTTCTTATCTTCGTAGTTATATGAACTAGACCTCATTTGTAAGATTGCACTGATATGTTGTATTTATCTGCATAAATTTATATGTGTATAAGCTTGTTAAACTATTAGTATCTAGACACGTGCAAAGCACGTGTATTCAATGTTAATTTGTTCAAACTCTTTCATTGAGATGGAGGGAGTATATAACAGTTAAATATATTGGTTTAAAAAAGGCAAGTTTATTCTTACTAAAATAAAGAAATTAAAATATATATCAATTCTCTCTTTACATATAAAGTAGAAACAACTGCTAAAAGTATAACAAGAATATTTGAATGCTAAAATTAAAATATTACATGTCGGAATAATAATATGTGTCTAAACTTTCATATACAATGATACATAAATATTGTGCATTACAATAAATTTGTGTTGAACTTTGTTTAGTGGAAGTAACTCCCTTCTCTATATATATATATATATCGATCGATCTGATCCCTCCCCGTCGCCGTCGCCGTCACCGCCCCGTCCCCGTCGCTTGCCGCCTCCGCGGGTCGCTGCAGGTAGGGTTAAATTTTTGGTTTTTTTTTTCCAATTCTAGTGATTATAATTGATTGTTTGTTAGTATATTATTGTTTTTGTTTGTTGGGTTGTGTTATTCAATTGTTAATTTAATTTGATTATTGTTAGTTAGGTATAGATAATTGAAGATTTTTATTTTAGGGTTTTTAAAAAAAAAATTGGGCATTTTTAAATTGGACATTGTTAGTTAGTGAATAATTAGCATTTTTATATTTTAGGACTAGTTTAAATTTGAGAATATGTAATTTGAGGTTGAATTGGGATCTTTTTGGATTTGATTTTAGGACTAGTTAGTAAAGTGTTAATAATTTGATGTTAGAAATTAGTAATTGAAGTGTTATGAGTAGATGATGAATGTTTGAATGTCATGAATTTAGATGATGAATGTTTGAATGTCATGAACTTAGAACTTGAAGTTGAACTTAGAATTTGAACTTGAACTTGAGCTTAGAACTTGAACTTGAAATTAGAACTTGAACTTGAATTTAGAACTTGAAGTTGAACTTAGAATTTGAACGTGAACTTAGAACTTGAACTTGAAATTAGAACTTGAACTTGAACTTGAACTTCGAATTTGAAGTTAAACTTAGAACTTGAACTTGAAATTAGAACTTGAACTTAAAACTTGAACTTGAACATAGAATTTGAACTTGAACTTAGAACTTGAACTTACAATTTGAACTTGAACATACAATTTGAAGTTGAACTTAGAATTTGAACGTGAACTTAGAACTTGAACTTGAAATTAGAACTTGAACTTGAACTTGAACTTAGAATTTGAAGTTAAACTTAAAACTTGAACTTGAAATTAGAACTTGAACTTAGAACTTGAACTTGAACTTAGAATTTGAACTTGAACTTGAAATTAGAACTTGAACTTGAACTTGCACTTGAAGTTGAACTTGAACTTAGAACTTGAACTTGAACTTGAACTTGAACTTGAACTTAGAACTTGAACTTGAACTTAGAACTTGAACTTGAGCTTGAACTTAGAATTTGAACTTGAACTTAGAACTTGAACTTGAAATTAGAACTTTAACTTGAATTTAGAACTTGAACTTGAACTTGAACTTTGAATTTGAACTTGTTAGAACTTGAACTTGAACTTTGAATTTGAACTTGAACTTGAAATTAGAATTTGAACTTGAACTTAGAACTTGAACTTGAAATTAGAACTTGAAGTTGAACTTAGAATTTGAACGTGAACTGACAAAAGTTTCTCCACGAAAATGAGTTTAAGGATCACTGAAGAGAGAAACTAGGCTTAAACATCTGGAGATGTTTAGACCAAGGTGTGTACGATGTTGAATAATTGAAAGAATGAGACACATACACTAATCTAAGGTGTAAACATCGTAGCACGTGTTTCATACCACGTGTATCAAGCGATCAATGGGTCAATGAAAGAATATTCCCTGCTTCTTCATTGCGTGAGACCCAGAAAAGTTAAAATGACTTTTTCAATGAAATACCCTTTTGACCTTTTGTTGTTTCTTGAAGTTTCAAATCGGTGTTGCTACTTTAGCATATTACTAATAGCAATGAGCGATTCGGCAATACAGTACATGTTTAGTAAAGCAGTTGATATGGAACAGATTGATTCGATTAGAAAGAGATGATGAATAAATGAACAATTCAACTTGTATACATAAGCCGACTATTACACTCGAGTGTAATTGTGTGTATAAAGTTAAATATGAGCTCGAGTTAATATCTTTGAGAGAATGAGGGATCAAATAAGTAACTACTGAAGTAGTGAATGAAGTCTGAGTTATTGTGAGTAATAGTGTCCTTAAAATAATAGTGAATTCTTATCGCATGTGATTGAATTCTTATGTAAGGGCTTGTAAAACCTTAACAGTAAGCTCTTAATGCTCACAGGTCACACGAACTATTTTTCGTATGAATTGTGTGTCTGATTGATATAATGTTGACTTGAGTCTTGTCCACCATGTGCGAAGTGGGAGATGTAAGTTTTGGGTCATGGGTCGCCCATGGGGACCGATCCGACCCGACCCAATCTGTTTCATGCCTTATCCAAATTAATTAATTAATAATTAATTGGATAAATCCTTTTAAAGGATGAGACAGAACAGTTACAAACTCTTTAAAAGACTCCTAATGGGAGTGTTTTAGAAAAAGATAAAAACGTGAACAGGCGTAAGTAGAGAGAGGAAAACGTGTGAAACAAAAAAAGAAAAATAAGCGATCAGTAAGAAACAAATAATTGAGTTACTGAGACAAATCAATCAGTACACAGAAGAAGACTTCTAGTTTGTGAATAGATCTTTGTTTCCTAGTGATTCAAAGACGGAGTAGAGTGCAATCCTGTCAAAGAAACAGATCGATGACTTCCGCTGCAAATTACAAGGTACATAACTCGTTGTTGAATACCTTAATATTTCATCAATGGTATCAGAGCCATTGTTTATGATCCATCATGTGTTGCGTACTTGAGAATTCACTGTCTATGTTTATAAGAAATAAAATAGATTCTATGTCTTTTAAAATCACTGAATAGAAAATATTGAATGATGTTAATTTTCATGACGCTTAGATGTGTATTAATTTTATGTGAAATAAGATTCATAATCCTATTTGATTTTCAATCGTAAAATAGATAAGATTTCTTGTCCTACTAAGAAAGAAATTCTATTTTTAATTCTGTTTCTGTTAAATAGCTATCTGAAAATAAAATGTACGATGTTTGGGTCGAAATTATTTTTTCCATAATCTGCTCGTGCTTAGATTTCCGAAAATATATTGTAATGGAAAAATGGAATTATAACGAGTGAGATACGAATTATTAAAAAAATTGGATATTTTTTTCTGTTTTTCAAAAAACTGCATCTGTTTAGAGCAATCTGAAAATTAGTTGTGCAGTTTTTGGGTGGAAACTTATTTCTTTTTATGATTTGCTCGTTTTAAGCTTCAAAAACATATTATAATAAGGAAACCAACTTAAAACGAGCAAGACATGAATTTTTCAACAAATGACTGAAAAAAAAAGTATTTTTTTTAATTCTTTTGTTTGATTGAGATTAGTGTCCTATTTAGGATTATTTTTATATGTCCCCTTTTAGGATCTTACTATTCTTGAGTATTAGTTTAATTCTTATGTTCCTTGAACAATTCCTTGCCTTTTACGAAAATTTGTGACATATGTTGTCGCATTAAATGGTATTAATCATATTTTTATTTTGTTCCCATTTTAAATATGGTTGAACGGGAACATGCTTAAACTACTCCAAGTGGGAGTTCTCAAAGTCGAGCAAAGGGACAAGGTAGAAGAGTAAGCCGTCGTAAGACATGTTTTCGAGGGGGTGAAATCGTACAGATTGGCGGCCCAAAGGCGACACAAAATCAGTCAAGGAACCAAAGGGCCATTCGAAGGGGAAAAGATAAAAAATTTAAGGAGTTTGAGTCATTGCAGATGTCCCCTAATACGTCAGCACGTGATTTTATTCGCTTTTGTTGAAATAAAATGGGCTGAATTGGCTGATTATAAGGAAATTTGAGATTGGAGAGCCTTGACTTATTTAACAGACGCTCTCCGTGAACCTTGGGGTAGTAGATTGACTGATGTTTATCATGACATTTGGCCCAGTCAACCTTTTAGGGTTTACATTAGTTGTCTTGAAGACTTGTGGGAGGATTTCAGTCTTTGAATTACTTGTAAAATTTTGTTGCTTATTTGTTTTTCAAGATATGAATTATGTAGTTTGTTTTTCTCTCAAATTATGTTATTAGACTTTAAAATCCTTGTTATCAAAGTCTTCAATATATTAAATATACACATTAAGCTATTAGATTTGAATTTTGATAAATATTTAGTTTGTAGATGATGATTGGATGCATACGTGTCTTTTCGATTTTACATTAAATATTAAATCTTTATGAGAATTAATTTGCTTAAATGTGTATGTCACATGCATAATTGATTAAAATTCTTGCCTAATTATGTGTCAATAACAGACATGACATCAAAAAGTATCATTGCTGACTTAAACAAATATAAAAAACTTAACGGTGATAATTACGACATCTGGAGTCGTAAAATATGGTATGTACTGAAAGAGCAAAATGCTTCGGAAGGTATAAATCATGTTTTGAATGAACCAGAAGAGGGTAATACTGCACAACACAGAAGGGATCTTGAAGCTTACAAAAGCTTGGAAGAAGGTTAACTTCACTGCATGTGGAATAATAGTTAGTTCTGTAGTTGATGATCTCATACATGAATGTGAGGAATTCCCTACTGCTCATGCTATGTGGGCACATCTACGAGAAACGTATGGGGGTACGCCTGTAAGCCGCCTCCAACAGTTGACTATCAAATTTGACACCTACAAAAAGCGTCATGATCAGAATATCAAACAACATCTTAGGGTGATGTCAAACATGATAGCTCAACTCAAGAGTGCTGGTCATGTTCTTTCAGATGAACAACAAGTTCAAATAGTGATATGGTCTTTTCCCAATAATTGGGAATATTTGAAGGTTAACTTGATCCATAATGATAACATCAAAACCTTTTCTAATGTTGCACGCCATGTTGAACTTGAAGATGAGCGCCTTGATGCTGTTAAAGCTGCTTCTAATGACTTTGTGGCAGAGTCAAGTAGTACAAAATATCCAGGCTTCAAGCGCAAGAAAAATTGGATAATAAATGGGAAAGACAAGAGACTGGAGAAGGACCCTCTAAGAAAAAGAAGAAGCCAAACTTCAAGAAAGGAAAACGGTTTTTCAAGAAGAGAGACAAGAGTAAAATGAAGTGCTACAATTCCAAGAATCAGGGCATTTTGCTCATGAATGTACCGAGCCTAAAAAGGTAGAATTTCTAAACGTATCTCTAAGAGCTATATATGTTTATAGCACTTCTTTACTAACTAAATCTTATCCTATATGGATTATAGACTCAGGATCCACCGACCACGTGAGTCGACATAGAGAGGCGTTTGTGGAGTTTCGTCGAGTTTCATCTAAATCAAGGTGGATCTACGTAGGAAATAATGTTAGGCTTGAAGTCAAAGGTATAGGCACTTGCAAAGTGGATTTGCGTGGTGGCCGTTCCTTGATGTTGCATGACGTCCTATATACTCCTGAGATTCGATGAAACTTAGTGTCTGTGTCTGTTCTTTTAGACATTGGTTCTGATTTATTTTTTAGTTGTAATGGTGTTAGAATAACTCTAGATAATATTTTATATGCTTCTGGACTTCGTTATGATCGTTTTATCGTATTAGATTGTAATCCTTCAACTTATGACTATTATGTTGACCGTTGTGTAATGACATGTTATTCAAGTAACAATGATGTTGATATTATTACATGACATGCTTGATTAGGTCACACAGGACAAGATCGAATGAATAGGTTGGCAAAAGAAGGACATTTAGGTTTTTTCACCAAAATTGAAATGCCAACTTGTGAAAATTGTCTTACTGGAAAGATTACGCATAAACCATTTGGAAAGGCTAAGAGAGCTGAGTTCCCACTTCAATTAATTCATTCTGATATTTGTGGTCCAATGAATGTAAGAGCAAGGTCTGGTGCTACATATTTCATTACACTTAATGATGATTTCACGTGTTTTGGTTATATCTATTTGATTGCTCATAAATCTGAAGCACTTGAGTGCTTTAAAAGATATTTGAATGAAGTTGAAAATAAATTAGATAAAAGCATAAAAGCTTTAAGAACCGATCGAGGACATGAATATTTGTCAAAACAAGTTGAACAATTATGTACTAAAAAGGGTATTAGCAGACAATTAACTACACGTTATACAAGTCAACGAAATGGTGTAGCTAAAAGAAGGAATAGAACATTATTAAATATGTCAAGATTAATGATGGCGCAGACAAATTTGTCTATCTCTTTCTGGGGAGATGCATTATTGACTGCAGCTTACATATTGAATATAGTGCCTTCTAAGTCAGTGTCTTCCACTTCTTATGAACTTTGGACTGGTCATAAAACAAACCTGAATGATCTACGACTGTGGGGTTGTGACATATATTAAAAATCATTTTTGGTGAGTTTGGTAAACTAAGTCCAAAAGGAAAGAAATGAATCTTTATAAGGTACTCTGAACGCTCTAAAGGATATGTGTTCATCGATGAACTTGACGATGGAAGTATTACTGAAATTGTATCACGAGATGTTAGATTTTTGAAAAATGATTTTCCTAAAAAGGGTGAAATAGATGAAGTTGAGCCTTTGTACAAAATGTTGAATTCAGAAGATCAGGTAATGTTGTCAAACATACTTGATAATTCAACGGATCAAGAAATGATTCCTGGTCCGAGTGGGAGTTATGAATCTCAAAATCCTATAGAGGAATATGAACTTCAAATACGTAAGAGTATAAGAAAAGGTGTACCTAAACAATCTTATGAGATTGAGAATTATGTTTTCCTAGTATCTCCCACAAAATTAGATGAACCTAATTCTGTAGCTTAGGCCTTGTCGAGACCTGAAAGGGATGAATGGTTAAAAATGATGAAAGAAGAATTAGAGTACATGAAAATCAATAAAGTCTGGGATCTAGTTGACCTTCATAAGGAACGTAAAGCTATTGGGAATAAATGGATTCTTAAAGTTAAACGTAAATCGGAAGGGTCTATAGAAAGACACAAAGCACGATTGGTTGCAAAAGGTTTTACTCAAGAAGTTGGAATAGACTATGAGGAAACTTTTTCACCAGTTGTGAAGTTTACTTCCATACGATTACTTTTAGCTATTGTTGCACGGTTAGATCTGGAATTATACCAAATGAATGTGAAGACCGCTTTACTCAATGGAGAATTAAACGAGAAATTCTACATGGAACTACCAGTAAGTTTCATTGTTAAAGGTTAAGAAAAGAAAGTATGTAAATTGAGAAGATCAATTTATGGCCTAAAGCAATCTTCAAGACAGTGGTATATAAGATTTCATAAGAAGGTGATATCATTTGATTTCACCATGATCGATGAAGGCCATTGCATCTATGTGAAAAAGTCCAATGGAAATTTTATAATTCTTTCTCTTTACGTAGATGATATTCTATTAGCTGGAAATAATTTGGAGTATGTGAAAATTGTCAAGTCATGGCTTTCAAAATCGTTTGACATGAAAGATATGGTTGAAGCAGACAATATATTCGGTGTTAAGATCCAAAGAGATCGTTCCAAGAAATTTTTGAGTTTATCTCAAGAAACTTATATAAAGAAAATATTGGAACGTTTTCGAATGAATAGTTGCAAATCTATGGATACTCCTGTAGTAAGGGGTGAAACTTTAAGCCTTGAAATGTGTCCAAAGACGGAAAAAGAAAAGGAAGACATATCTTGAGTTCCTTATTCTAGTGTTGTCGGGAGTTTGATGTATGCTATGATGTGTACTCGCCCAGACATTTGTTATGCCGTGAGTCTATTTAGCAGCTATCAATCCAATCCTGGAAAAGATCATTGGAAAGCAGTAAAAATAATACTTTGTACCTGAAGGGAACTTCAGATCATACACTATGTTATAGTGGATTTGATTTATTCATAAGAGGTTATACAAATGCAAATTGGGCTGGTGATCGGGATGATAGAAAATCAACTTCCGGTTATGCTTTCTTACTAAATGGTGGTGCTATTTCATGGAAAAGTAGGAAGCAAACTTGCACAACTTTTTCAACCATGGAATCTAAATTTGTGGCTTGTGCGTCTGTAGTACAATAAGTTGTTTGGTTAAATAGATTCTTTGAGTATTTGAATATTGCAAAGAATTCTAAGGGTCCCATGATTCTAAATTGTGATAGTCAAGCAGCTGTCGCGTACACGAAGGATCCTAAGTATCACATCAAGACCAAACAGATTGACAATAAGTATAACTTTGTGACAGACGTAGTGGCAAATGGAGAAATAACTTTACAATACATTCATACACGTGAAATGATAGCTGATCCTTTTACGAAGGCCATCTCTAGAGACTTGTTTGAAAAACATGTTAAGGCTCTAGGTTTGCGTAGAATTTTATGATATTTCAATGTTGTAAAATTACTTGATTGTTATAATATTCTCTTCTATATAAAACAATTGAATTTATGTTCAAATGTAGTATGCATGTGTTATTTTATAAAGTAATAAAGAGTGTCGAACAAGTCGCGAGATTGGCTCTCTCACATGAGCAATCGCCTCTTAAGTCGGGGAATGTGTAGAGATGAGTTCACCACCATTTTATGACTTGTTTTGTGATCCAGACAAAAGTTTCTCCACGAAAATGAGTTTAAGGATCACTGAAGAGAGAAACTAGGGTTAAACACCTCGAGATGTTTAGACCAAGGTCTGTACAATGTTGAATAATCGAAAGAATGAGACACACCAATATAAGGTGTAAACATCGTAGCACGTGTTTCATACCATGTGTGTCAAGCGATCAATGGGTCAATGAAAGAATATTGCATGCTTCTTCATTGTGTGAGACCCAGAAGAGTTAAAATTAATTTTTCAATGAAATACCCTTTGACCTTTTGCTGTTTCTTGAAGTTTCAAATCGGTGTTGCTACTTTAGCATGTTACTCATAGCCATGAGCTATTCGGTGATGCAGTACATGTCTAGGAAAGCAGTTAATATAGAACAGATAAATTTGAGTTGAAAGAGAAGATGAATAAATGAACAATTCAACTTGTATACATAAGCCGGCTATTATACTCGATTGTAATTGTGTATATAAAGTTAAATATGAACTCGAGTTAATATCCTTGAGAGGATGAGAGATCAAATAAGTAACTACTGAAGTAGTGAATGAAGTCTGGGGTATTGTGAGTAATAGTGTCCTTAAAATAATAGTGAATTATTTCCGCATGTGATTGAATTCTTATGTAGGGCTTGTAAAACCTTAAAGGTAAGCTCGTAAAGCTCACAGGTCGCACGAACTATTTTTCGTATGAATTGTGTTTGATTGATATAATGTTGACTTGGGTCTTGCCCACCATGTGCGAAGTGGGAGATGTAAGTTTTGGGTCGTAGGTAGCCCATGTGGACCGACTCGACCCGACCCGACCCGACCCAATATGTTTCATGCCTTATCCAAATTAATTAATTAATAATTAATTAAATAAATCCTTTTAAAGGATAAGGCAGAACGGTTAGTTTTTAACTATTCAACCTCTCTTTTAAAAGACTCCTAATGAGATTGTTTTAGTAAGAACTGGAAAAGGTGTAAAAAGAAAGAGAGGAAAACGTGACATAGAAAACCAAAAATAAATGTTCAGTAAGAAACAAAAAATTGAGTGCAATCCTGCCAAAGAAGCAGATCGACGACTTTCGCTGCGAATTACAAGGTACATAACTCGTTGTTGAATACCTTAATATTCCTTCAATGGTATCAGAGCCATTGTTTATGATCCATCATGTGCTGCGTACTTGAGAATTCAATGTCTATGTTTATAAGAAATAAAATAGATTTTATGTCTTTTAAAATCAGTGAATAGAAAAAAACTAAATGATGTTAAATTTTCATGACGCTTAGATGTGGATTAATTTTATGTGAAATAGGATTCAGAATCCTATTTGATTTTCAATCATAAAATAGATAGAATTTATTGTCCTACTAAGAAAGAATTTTTTTTTTTTTAATACTGCTTTTGATTAATAGTGATCTGAAAATAGAATGTGTAATGTATCGGTCAATTTTTTTTTCATAATCAACTCGTGCTTAGCTTTTCGAAAACATATTATAAGGGAAAAACAGAATTATAACGAGTGAGATACGAATTATTAAAAAAATTGGATATTTTTTTTCTGTTTTCCGAAAAACTGCATCTGTCTAGAGCAATCTGGAAATTCGCTAGATAGTGTTTGGGTGGAAACTTGTTCTTCTATTTGCTTGTTTTAAGCTTTTCGAAAATATATTATAATAATGAAATCGACTTAAAACAAGCAAGATATGAATTTTTTCAACAAATGGTTGGGAAAAAAATGTTATTTTATTGAATTTTTTAATTATTTTTATATGTCCTCTTTTAGGATCTTATTGTTCTTGAGTATTCGAATAGTCCTTATGTTCCTTAAACAGTTGCTTGACATTATGAGAAATTTGTGACATATGTTGTCACATTAAATGGTGTTAACCATATTTTATTTTGTTCCCATTTCAGTTGAACGGGAACATGCTTAAATTACTCTAAGTGGAAGTTCTCAAAGTATGTTAAGAAAAGGAAGGGTCATTCGAAGACAAATAAAAAAAGATCTAAGAGAGTTTAATTCTTTGAAGACGGATCCCCATGGATGCTTAAGAAAATTTCTCCAGAACTTTGTCGTTAAATTTGAGAAACTTTATGAAAGTCACCCTCAAATTACAGATAGTGAATGATATGCTATTTTGTATGATTCCTTGCCAGAATTATGGAAGAATGAACTTAATCAAGTTGGAATCGAAATTGGGGATGACGAAGAATTATGGAAGTACGATGTAAAAATAGGAGTTAAGTGGGTAAAGCTACACCCAAAGTGTATCCACATACTCCATTTTTTATCAGATTAGTTTCTTTTTATTAAAGTATGAAATGAACATCTTTTATTGTGCTTTGATATGAATATTTAAGTTTTATTTTATTGAATAATTGAATGATTATTCTATTGTGCAATATAATATGTTGTTTAATTATTAGACATACAAATATGTGTGGTTATAGTCTAACATAAATAAGTGTACACATTAAGAAATTAATTTCAAATGTTTCTAGCACTTCTTTACTAACTGAATCTTATACTATGTGGATTGTAGACTCAGGATCCACCGACAACGTGAGTCGAGATAGAGAGGCGTTTATGAAATTTCGTCGAGTTTCATCTAAATCAAGATGGATCTATGTAGGAAATAATGCTAGGCTTGAAGTCAAAGGTATAGGCACTTGCAAAGTGGACTTGCGTGGTGGCCGTTCCTTGATATTGCATGACGTCCTATATACTTGAAAGATTCGACGAAACTTAGTGTTTGTGTCTGTTCTTTAAGACGTTGGTTTTGATTTGTTTTTTAGTCGTAATGGTGTTAAAATAACTCTAGATAACGTTTTATATGGTTTTGGACTTCATTATGATCGTTTTATCATATTAGATTGTAATCCTTCAACTTATGACTATTATGTTGACCGTTGTGTAATGGCTTGTTATTCAAGTAACAAAAAATGTTGATATTATTACATGACATGCTAGATTAGGTCACATAGGGCAATATAGAATGAATAGGTTGGCAAAAAAAGGGCATTTAGGTTCTTTCACCAAAATTGAAATGCCAACTTGTGAAAATTGTCTTGCTGGAAAGATTATGCGTAAACCATTTGGAAAGACTAAGAGAGTTGAGTTCCCACTTTCAACTAATTCATTCTGATACTTGTGGTCCAATGAATGTAAGGGCAAGGTCTGGTGCTACATATTTCATTACATTTATTGATGATTTCACGCGTTTTTGTTATGTCTATTTGATTTCTCATAAATCTAAATCACTTGATTGCTTTAAAAGATATTTGAATGAAGTTGAAAATCAATTAGATAAAAGCATAAAATCTTTAAGAATCGATCGATGACATGAATATTTGTCAAAACAATTTGAAGAATTATGTACTAAAAAGGGTATTATCATACAATTAACTACTCCTTATACACTTCAACAAAATGGTGTAGCTGAAAGAAAGAATAGAACATTATTAGAGATGACAAGATCAATGATGGCGCAGACAAATTTGTGTAGCTCTTTTTGGGGAGATGCATTATAGACTGCAGCTTACATGTTGAACATATTTCCTTCTAAGTCAGTGTCTTCCACTCCTTATGAACTTTGGACTGGTCATAAAACAAACCTGAATGATCCACGACCGTGGGGTTATGTGACATATATTAAAGATCGTTTTGGTGAGTTTGGTAATTTAAGTCCAAAAGGAAAGAAATGTATCCTTATAAGGTACTCTGAACGCTCTAAAGGATATGTGTTCATCGATGAACTGGAGGATGGAAGTATTACTAAAATTGTATCACGAGATGTTAGATTTTTGGAAAATGATTTTCTCAAAAAAGGGTGAAATAGGTGAAGTTGAGCCTCTGTACGAAATGTTGAATTTAGAAAATCAGGTAATGTTGTCAAACATACTTGATAATTCAATGGATCAAGAAATGATTCCTGATTCGAGCGAGAGTTATTAATCTCAAAACCCTATAGAGGAATCTGAACTTCAAATACGTAAGAGTCCAAGAAAAGGTATACCTAAACGATTTTATGAGATTGAGGATTATGTTTTCCTGGTATCTCCCACAGAATTGGATGAACCTAATTCTGTAACTGAGGCCTTATCGAGACCTGAAAGGGATGAATGGTTAAAAGTGATGAAAGAAGAATTAGAGTCCATGAAAACCAATAAAGTCTGGGATCTAGTTGACCTTCCTACGAAACATAAAACTATTGGGAATAAATGGATTCTTAAAGTTAAACGTAAATCGGATGGATCAATAGGAAGACACAAAACACGATTAGTGGCAAAAGGTTTTACTCAAGAAGTTGGAATATACTATGAGGAAACTTTTTCACCAGTTGTGAAGTTTACTTCCATACGATTACTTTTAGATATTGTTGCATGTTTAGATCTAGAATTACACCAAATGGATGTGAAGACCGTTTTTCTCAATGGAGAATTAAACGAGGAAATCTACATGGAACAACCAGTAGGTTTCATTGTTAAAGATCAAGAAAAGAAAGTATGTAAGTTGAGAAGATCAATTTATGGACTAAAGCAATCTTCAAGACACTGATATCTAAGATTTCATAAGGAGGTAATGGCATTTGATTTCACCATGATTGCTGAAGACCATTGCATCTATGTGAAAAAGTCTAATGGAAATTTTGTAATTCTTTCTCTTTATGTAGATGATATTCTACTAGCTGGAAATATTTTGGAGTATGTGAAAACTGTCAAGTCATGTCTTTCAAAATCGTTTGATATGAAACATATGGGTGAAGTAGACTATATATTGGGTGTTAAGATCCAAAAAGATCGTTCTAAGAAATTTTTGAGTTTATCTCAAGAAACTTATATAAAGAAAATATTGGAAAGTTTTCGAATGAATAGTTGCAAATCCATGGATACTCCTGTAGCAAGGGGTGAAACTTTAAGCCTTGAAATATGTCCAAAGATTGAAAAAGAAAAGGAAGACATGTCTCGATTTCCTATTCTTGTGTTGTCGGGAGTTTGATGTATGCTATGATGTGTACTCGCCCAGACATTTGTTATGCCGTGAGTGTAGTTAGCAGGTATCAATCCAATCCAGGAAGAGATCATTAGAAAGCAGTAAAAAGAATATTTCGATACATGAAGGGAACTGCAGATTATACACTGTGTTATAGTGGATCTGATTTATTCATAAGAGGTTATATAGATGCAGATTGGGCTGGTGACCGGGATGATAGAAAATCAACATTCGGTTAAGCTTTCTTACTAAATGGTGGTGCTATTTCATAGAAAAGTAAGAAGCAAACTTGCACAACTCTTTCAACCATTGAATCTGAATTTGTGGCTTGTGCGTCTGCAGTACAAGAAGTAGTTTGGTTAAATATATTCTTTGAGCATTGTAATATTGCAAAGAATTCTAAGGGTGCCATGATTCGAAATTGTGATAGTCAAGCGGCTATCGCGTACACGAAGGATCCTAAGTATCACTGCAAGACCAAACACATGAACATCAAATATAACTTTATGAGAGACGTAGTGGCAAGTGGAGAAATAACTTTGTTATACATTCCTACATGTGAAATGATAACTGATCCTTTTACGAAGCCCATCTCCAGAGAATTGTTTGAAAAACATGTTAAGGCTCTAGGTTTGCGTAGGATATTATGATATTTCAGTATTGTAAAATGATTTGATTGTTATAATATTCTCTTATATATAAAATTATTAAATTTATGTTCAAATGTAGTATGCATGTGATATTTTATAAAGAAATAAAGAGTGTCAAACAAATCGCAAGATTGGCTCCCTCACACGAGCAATCACCTATTACATCGGGGAACGTGAAGATATGAGTTTCACCACCATTTTATGACTTGCTTTGTGATCCTGACAAAAGTTTCTCCACGAAAATGAGTTTAAGGATCACTGAAGAGAGAAACTAGGGTTAAACATCTGGAGATGTTTAGACCAAGGTCTATACGATGTTGAATAATCGAAAGAATGAGACACATCCACCAATCTAAGGTGTAAACATCGTAGCACGTGTTTCATACCACGTGTGTCAAGCAATCAATGGGTCAATGAAATAATATTCCCTACTTCTTCATTGTGTGAGACCCAGAAAAATTTAAATGACCTTTTCAATGAAATACCCTTTGACCTTTTGCTGTTTCTTGAAGTTTCAAATGAGTGTTGATACTTTAGCATGTTACTAATAGGCATGAGCGATTCAACAATACAGTACATGTCTAGGAAAGCAGTTATTATGGAACAGATAGTAACATGCTACATATAGCTCTGAGCGATTCGGCAATCTATCTGTTCCATATCAACTGCTTTCCTAGACATGTAATGTATTGCCGAATTGCTCATGGCTATTAGTAACATGCAAAAGTAGCAACACCGATTTGAAACTTTAAGAAACAACAAAAGGTCAAAGGGTATTCCATTGTAAAAGTCATTTTAACTTTTCTAGGTCTCACACAATGAAGAAGTAGGGAATATTATTTCATTGACCCATTGATTGCTTGACACACGTGGTATGAAACACATGCTACGATGTTTACACCATAGATTGGTGTATGTGTCTCATTCTTTCGATTATTCAATATCGTACAGACCTTGGTCTAAACATCTCTAGATGTTCAACCCTAGTTTCTCTCTTCAGTGATCCTTAAACTCATCTTCATGGTGAAACTTTTGTCTGGATCACAAAACAAGTCATAAAATGGTGGTGAAACTCATCTCTTCATGTTCCCCGACGTAAGAGGCAATTGCTCGTATGAGAGAGACAATCTCGCGACCTCTGCACATTTTAATTATTTATCAAATATTACATGCATACTACATTTGAACGTAAATTCAATAGTTTTATAGAGAAAAGAATACTATAACAATCAAGTCATTTTACAATACTGAAATATCATAAAATCCTACACAAACCTAGAGCCTTAACATGTTTTTCAAACAATTCTCTAGAGATGGACTTCGTAAAAAGATCAGCTATCATTTTACGTGTAGGAATATATTGCAAAGTTATTTCTCCACTTGCCACTACGTCTCTCACAAAGTTATACTTGATGTCGATGTGTTTGGTCTTGCTTTGATACTTAGGATACTTTGTGTATGCGATAGCCGCTTGACTATCACAATATAGAATCATGAGACCCTTAGAATTCTTTGCAATACTCAAATGCTCAAAGAATCTCTTTAACCAAACAACTTCTTGTACTGCAGACACACAAGCCACAAATTCAAATTCCATGGTTGAAAGAGCTGTGAAAGTTTGCTTCTTACTTTTCCATGAAATAGCACCACCATTTACTAAGAAAGCATAACTGGATGTTGATTTTATATCATCCCGGTCACTAGCCCAATCTCCATCTATATAACATCTCATGAACAAATCAGATCCACTATAACATAGTGTATGATATGCAGTTCCTTTCAAGTATCTGTCGCGCCCCGTTTTTCTCAAAACGGGTTCTGGTGCACGACCTAACAACTCTTTTGGGCTTTGGGTGATGAAGAGTCGCCACCTAACAAATTAAGGCGCGTTAGGGCACCTATCTAACCTACCTAAGTCTAGCTAAGGTCAACGAACCAGAGATCGGGTAAGGGTTCAAATTACCTCGAGGGGAAGGTGTTAGGCATCCCTCGAGGTCCACAAATGTGGGTCCCGGCCGTATCTCATGCAATATATGGGGGTTACAAGTAGCAATTATGGTCACTTCATTTATTATTTTATTTAATTAGCATAATGACTAGGTGATAACTAATATTAAACAATTAAGGCTATTTTAATTATTTATTTTTTGATTAATTAAACATGCAAAACTAAGTGATAACATAATAACAAATAAATATTACACAATTAATAAAAGATGAGCGAGGGGACAGAAATTTGCACAATTAGATAAAATAAACATTTTTTTTATTATTATTATTATTTTATTAAACTACCCCAAATAATTATAACAAATAAAGGGAGAAAAGGAAAGGGAGACTCTGGAGGACTTAGGGATCAGCACTCGACTTTTTTATTTCGGTCGGCTTCTCGTAGGGACAGACAAAACCAAGGTTTGTCATTTAGACCGAGTCGATGTCATCATATCCATAGGGCCTAAACTACCCCTACCCCACCACCGCATGCTTTACGTCTCTAAAAGGTGCCTATCGTCCCCGCTTAAGGTCCAAGAGGCATTGGACTGCTATTAGGGTGAATTTAGACAAAATAAAAATATAATAGGCCCACCTAGACACCAAGTCAAACAATTTGGACGAGCATTTAGCACGTAGGATCTCATATTGGCCTCTAGATTTTAATTTTAACATGCTAGCAAACACACATAAAGTAAAAGGTTTTCATGCTAGGTGCGTGCATACAAACAGGCGAGCAAACAAAATAATAATATTAATGAAAGGGCAGAAAGATACGCCATAGTGCATAATCTATATTTTATCTCAGTTGATTTAGGCAGCCAAACATTTATTCTATGCAAAAGACTAAAATTTTGAGCAAGCTTTAATTAAGTCAACTAATTTAAAGTAGCATACTTCAAAAGACATGCAGAATGTAACTATTAATTAGATTTAGGTGAATGGGAAAATGGATCATGAGATACAAGACATATTTTCAGAATAGTAGAATGTCAAATTATTAATGCGGATACTTATTTAAATAGCAGTCAATTTATTAAATGCAAAATTTAATCAATAAATAAATTTAGATGGCAAATCAACTAATTATGATACAGAAAATTGGTTAAGTTGGACAGATTTTAGAACGATCACACTACAAGCAAAATTGATTTAATTTTATTTTTATCTAAATGGGGGTAGATTATAGCATGCGGGCAAATGAATATAAGTTTATTCTTAAATGGCGGAGAAAATTATATCACAGAATTGTTAGCAATGGCAGAAAATATGCAGCACAATTATTTTAATTATTTAACGTGCTAAGAAAAGACTATAGCAGGCTGTTTTAATTAAACCAATTGATCTTGTTTGTTAAATTCTATCAACATGGTTACTATGTGAACAATGCTAAAAAAAAGGTATGACTTCTAAATGAAAACACGTCATTATTAAGCATGGTTATTAACACATTATCATTAATTCAAGACTCAAATTACTTAACATGCTGATCTTATACATTAGACTCTATAAACGTGATTTCTACGTGATTGAAAATATTATAGCTCCTATAGGCACGATTTCTAAATTTCATATAACAAATAAAACAATTAACAAATTATTTCAACACGTAAATTCTAATTTAGATACAAATTTAATTATTTGAATATCCTATGAGCATGAATTCTATAACCAATTTACTGGAAAGATTTACAATTTTTGAGAACATATAAATCATTTATTTAGTTATTTAAACATATAGATGTGGTTTCTAAGAAAAACGGCAGAAAATATATTTTTAAATGAATTATGCCGAAGTTCACAATTTATTCATCTTTATATAAAAGGGGCCAGTTTAATTAAATAGAACAAAGGAGCAGACATGTATCAATGTTTAATTGTTAATAATTAAGAAGTTGGTTAAAAGTTAATTCAAAAGCATATTATAGTGAGCAATTAAGACATGATCGTCTTTGAACTATAAATAAAAGATTAAATAGATGATTAATTACAATATTATATTTTTGTTTTATCATTTGTTTTATGCTAAATGTCAATAATATATGTTCAGATATGCAACAGGAAAACGACATATATTTAAATCAAAATTAAGAAAAAACCAATTAGTCAACACAGAGAAATATCAAAACAGTGAGCTAATGGGCGGACATAAACTATCAACATGCTTTCTAACACAACCACATAGCAATAAAATAAACACGTAGCACGTAAATCCCCTCCCCCCTTAGACGATCCCCAAGTTATATTTTATATATATAGAGTTAGGGTTAGGAGTTTATACACAATTATTACAAGACAAAAATAGAAATTAAATAATGTACAAAACCTAGATTAAATCCATTCGTCTATTGTTTCCTTCCCATGGCGACTCTTCGAACTNGAGTTGTTAGGTCGTGCACCAGAACCCGTTTTGAGAAAAACGGGGCGCGACAGTATCAAAATATTCTCTTCACTACTTTCTAATGATCTCTTCCAGGATTGGATTGATACCTGCTAACTACACTTACGACATAACTAATGTCTAGGCTAGTACACATCATAGCATACATCGAACTCCCGACAATACTAGAATAAGGAACTCGAGACATGTATTCCTTTTCTTTTTCAGTATTTGGACAAATTTCAAGGCTTAAAGTTTCACCCGTTGCTACAGGAGTATCCATTGATTTGCAACTATTCATTCGAAAACTTTCCAATATTTTCTATATATAAGTTTCTTGAGATAAACTCAAAAATTTCTTGGAACGATCTCTTTGGATCTTAACACCTAATATATAGTCTGCTTCATCCATATCTTTCATATCAAAAAATTTTGAAAGCCATGACTTGATAGTTTTCACATACTCCAAATTATTTCTAGCTAATAGAATATCATCTACGTAAAGAGAAAGAAATACAAAATTTACATTGAACTTTTTCACATAGATGTAATGGTCTTCATCAATCATGGTGAAATCAAATGAAATCACCTCCTTATGAAATCTTAGATACCACTGTCTTGAAGATTGCTTTAGGCCATAAATTGATCTTCTCAATTTACATACTTTCTTTTCTTGACCTTTAACAATGAAACCTACTGGTTGTTCCATGTAGATTTCCTCGTTTAATTCTTCATTGAGAAAAACGGTCTTCACATTCATTTGGTGAAATTCTTTTGGACTTAGTTTACCAAACTCACCAAAATGATCTTTAATATATGCCGCACAACCCCACAGTCGTAGATCATTCAGGTTTATTTTATGACCAGTCCAAAGTTCATAAGGAGTGGAAGACACTGACTTAGAAGGCACTATGTTCAATATGTAAGTTGCAGTCAATAATGCATCTCCCCAGAAAGAGATAGACAAATTTGCCTGCACCATCATTGATCTTGTCATGTCTAATAATGTTTTATTCCTTCTTTCAACTACACCATTTTGTTGAGGTGTATAAGGAGTAGTTAATTGTCTGATAATACCCTTTTCAATACATAATTCTTCTAATTATTTTGACAAATATTCACGTCCTCGATCGGTTCTTAAAGCTTTTATGCTTTTATCTAATTGATTTTCAACTTCATTCAAATATCTTTTAAAGCACTCAAGTGCTTCAAATCTATGAGAAATCAAATAGACATAACCAAAATGCGTGAAATCATCAATAAATGTAATGAAATATGTAGCATCAGACCTTGCCCTTACATGCATTGGACCACAAATATCAAAATGAATGATTGAAGTGGGAACTCAGCTCTCTTAGCCTATCCAAATGGTTTACGCGTAATCTTTCTAACAAGACAATTTTTACAAGTTGGCATTTCAATTTTGGTGAAAGAACCTAAATACCCTTTTTTTGCCAACCTATTCATTCGATCTTGCCTTATGTGACCTAATCTAGCATGCCATGTAATAACATGAACATCATTTTTACTTGAATAACATGCCATTACACAACAATTAACATAATAGCCATAAGTTGAAGGATTACAATCTAATACGATAAAACGGTCATAACGAAGTCCAAAACCATATAAAACATTATCTAGAGTTATTCTAACACCATTATGACTAAAAACCAAATCAAAACCAACGTCTAAAAGAACATACATAGACACTAAGTTTTGTTAAATCTCTGGAGTATATAGGACGTCATGCAACATCAAGGAATAGCCACCACGCAAGTCCACTTTGTAAGTGCCTATACCTTTGACTTCAAGCCTAGCATTATTTCCTACGTAGATCCACCTTGATTTAGATGAAACTCGACGAAACTCCACAAACGCCTCTCTATCTCGACTCACGTGGTCGAGGGATCCTGAGTCTACAATCCATATATGATAAAATTCAGCTTGTAAAGAAGTGCTCGAAATCATATGTTGCACTTTGAGATGCGTTTCGAAATGCTACATTTTCTGCTCATTGCATTCATGAGTGAAATATCCCAACATTCGACAATTGTAGCACTTCATTTTGCTCTTGTCTCTCTTCTTGAAAAGTCATTTTCCTTTCTTGGAATTTGGATTTTTCTTTCTCTTAAAAGGTCTTTCTTCAGCCTTTTTATTTTTTCCATTCCTTTTCCAATTTTTCTTACGCTTGAAGTCTGAAGATTTTGTACTACTTGTTTCTGCTACAAAGGCATTTAGAAGCAGCTTTTAGCAGCACCAAGGTGCTCATCTTCAAGTTCAACATGGTTTACAATCATCAAAAAAGTTTTGATGCCATGATTATGGGTCAATTTAACCTTCAAGTTTTCCCCATTATTGGGAAGAGGTCGAATTACTGCATGAACTTGTTGCTCGTCTAAAAAAAAATATGACCAACACTCTTGAGTTGAGTTACCATGTTTGACATCACCCTAAGGTGTTGTGCAGTATTACCTTCTTTTGGTTGATTCAATACATGGTTTATACCTCCCAGAGCATTTTTGCTCTTCCAGCATATACTGTATATTACGACTCCAGATGTCGTAATTATTACCATTAAGTTTTTCAACTTTGTTTAAGTCAGTAATGATACTTTTGATACCATGTCTATTATTGACATATCTTTAGGCAATAATTTTAACAATTATGCATGTGACATACACATTCAAGCAAATCAATTCTCATAATGAGTCATATTTGAATGTAAAATCGAAAAGACAGGTAAGCATCCATCATCATCTACGAATCAAATATTTAACCAAAATTTGAACTTAACTTCTTAATGTGTACACTTAATTATTTTAGACTATAACCACACATATTTGTATGTCTAATAATTAAACACCATATTATATTGCACAATAGAATAATCATTCACTTATTCAATAAAATAAAACTTAAATATTCATATCAAAGCACAATAAAAGATGTTCATTTCATACTTTAATAATAATAAAAAAAAAACTAATCTGATAAAAAATGGAGTATGATATACCTTGTAATTCGCAGCGAAAGTCGTTGATCTGCTTCTTTGACAGAATTGCTCTTAAGTCCGTCTTTGAATCACTGGAAAACAAAGATCTATTCACAAACTAGAAGACTTCTTCTGTGTACTGATTGATTCGTCTCAGAAACTCAATTATTTGTTTCTTACTGATCGCTTACTTTTGGTTTTCTATTTCACACGTTTTACTCTCTTTACTTACACCTTTTTCAGTTCTTATTAAAACACTCACATTAGGAGTCTTTTAAAAGAGAGGTTGAACAGTTACTCTGTAACTATTATGCCTTATCCTTTAAAAGGATTTATCCAATTAATTATTAATTAATTAATTTGGATAAGACATGAAATAGATTGGGTCGGGTCGGGTTGGTCCACATGGGCGACCCACGACCCAAAACTTACATCTCCCACTTCACACATGGTGGACAAGACCCAAGTCAACATTATATCAATAAGACACACAATTCATATGACAAATAGTTCGTGTGACCTGTGAGCATTAAGAGCTGACCTTTAAGGTTTTACAAGCCCTACATAAGAATTCAATCACATGCGGAAAGAATTCACTATTATTTTAAGGACACTACTACTCACAATACCCCAGACTTCATTCACTACTTCAGTAGTTACTTATTTGATCCCTCATTCTCTCAAGGATATTAACTTGAGTTCATATTTAACTTTATATACACAATTACACTGGAGTGTAATAGTCGGCTTATGTATACAAGTTGAATTGTTCATTTATTCATCTTCCCTTTCTACTCCAATCTATCTGTTTCATATCAACTGCTTTCCAAGACATGTACTACATAGCCGAATCGCTCATGGCTATTAGTAACTTGGTAAACTAGCAACACCGATTTGAAACTTCAAGAAACAGCAAAAGGTCAAAGGGTATTTCATTGAAAGTCATTTTAACTTTTCTGGGTCTCACACAATAAAGAAGCAGGGAATATTCTTTCATTGACCTATTGATCGCTTGACACAGTGGTATGAAACACGTGCTACGATGTTTACACCTTAGATTGGTGTATGTGTCTCATTCTTTCGATTATTCAACATCGTACAGACCTTGGTCTAATAATCTCCAGATGTTTAACCCTAGTTTCTCTCTTCAGTGATCCTTAAACTCATTTTCGTGGAGAAACTTTTGTCTGGATCACAAAACAAGTCATAAAATAGTGGTGAAACTCATCTCTTCACGTTCCCCGACGTAAAAGGCAATTGCTCGTGTGAGAGAGTCAATCTCGCGACTTGTTCGACACTCTTTATTACTTTATAAAATATCACATGCATACTACATTTGAACATAAATTCAATAGTTTTATATATAAGAGAATATTATAACAATCAAGTCATTTTACAACATTGAAATATCATAAAATCCTACGCAAACCTAGAGCCTTAACATGTTTTTCAAACAAGTCTCTAGAGATGGCCTTCTTAAAAGGATCGGCTATCATTTCACGTGTAGGAATGTATTGTAAAGCTATTTTTCCATTTGCCACTACGTCTCTCATAAAGTTATACTTTATGTCAATGTGTTTGGTGTTGCTATGATACTTAGGATCCTTCGTGTACGCGATAGCTTCTTGACTATCACAATTTAAAATCATGGGACCCTTAGAATTCTTTGCAATATTCAAATGCTCAAAGAGTCTCTTTAACCAAACTAATTTTTGTACTGCAGACGCACAAGCCACAAATTCAGATTCAATGGTTGAAAGAGTTGTGCAAGTTTGCTTCTTACGTTTCCATGAAATAGCACCACCATTTACTAAGAAAGCATAACCGGATGTTGATTTTCTATCATCCCGATCACCAACCCAATCTGCATCTGTATAACCTCTTATGAATAAATCAAATCCACTATAACACAGTGTATGATCTGCAGTTCCCTTCAGGTATCACAATATTCTTTTTACTGCTTTCCAATGATCTTTTCCAGGATTGGATTGATACCTGTTAACTAGACTTATGGCATAACAAATGTCTAGGCGAGTACACATCATACATCAAACTCCCGACAACACTAGAATAAGGAACTCGAGACATGTCTTCCTTTTTTTTCAGTCTTTGGACTCATTTCAAGGCTTAAAGTTTCACCCCTTGCTACAGAAGTATCCATGGATTTGCAACTATTCATTCGAAAACGTTCCAATATTTTCTTTATATAAGTCTTTTGAGATAAACTCAAAAATTTCTTGGAACGATCTCTTTGGATCTTAACACCCAATATATAGTCTGCTTCACCCATATCTTTCATATCAAACGATTTTGAAAGCCATGACTTGACATTTTTCACATACTCCAAATTATTTCCAGCTAATAAAATATCATCTACGTAAAGAGAAAGAATTACAAAATTTTCATTAGACTTTTTCACATTGATGCAATGGTCTTCATCGATTATGGTGAAATCAAATGACATCACCTCCTTATGAAATCTTAGATACCACTGTCTTAAAGATTGTTTTAGGCCATAAATTGATCTTCTCAATTTACATACTTTCTTTTCTTGACCTTTAACAATGAAACCTACTGGTTGTTCCATGTAGATTTCCTCGTTTAATTCTCCATTGAGAAAAGCAGTCTTCACATCCATTTGGTGTAATTCTAGATCTAAACATGCAACAATAGCTAAAAGTAATTGTATGGAAGTAAACTTCACAACTGGTGAAAAAGTTTCCTCATAGTCTGTTCCAACTTCTTGAGTAAAACATTTTGCCACCAATCGTGCTTTGTGTCTTTCTATTAACCCATCCAATTTACGTTTAACTTTAAGAATCCATATATTCCCAATAGCTTTACCTTCCTTAGGAAGGTCAACTAGATCCCAGACTTTATTGGTTTTCATGGACTCTAATTCTTCTTTCATCGCTTTTAACCATTCATCCCTTTCAGGTTTCGATAAGGCCTCAGTTACAGAATTAGGTTCATCCAATTCTGTGGGAGATACCAGGAAAACATAATCCTCAATCTCATAAGATCGTTTAGGTACACCTTTTCTCGTACTCTTACGTATATAAAATTCAGATTCCTCTATAGGATTTTGAGATTCATAACTCCCACTCGAATCAGGAATTATTTCTTGATCCATTGAATTATCAAGTATGTTTGACAACATTACCTGATTTTCTGAATTCAACATTTCGTACAGAGGCTCAACTTTATCTATTTCACCCTTTTTGGGAAAATCATTTTCCAAAAATCTAACATCTCGTGATACAATTTCAGTAATACTTCCATCCTCCAGTTCATCGATGAACACATATCCTTTGGAGCGTTCAGAGTACCTTATAAATATATGGTAGTTCTTTGGAAGATTTCACAGATCTCTTAAGATCAATGAAGCTCTTGATACCACTATTGGTGTTTAAATTTCAAATTATGCAGATTATGTATTTCTTGTTGGCTATATAAAGCCCCTCAATGCTTAAGAAAATCATTGAAATTAACTAAAAGCCATTTCAATCCATTGAGAGAAATTTTCAATCTTTTTGTGCTGTCCCATTTTTTTAAAAACACCAACAGTGGTATCAAGAGCTTCATTGATCTTAAGAGATCTGTGAAATCTTCCAAAGAACTACCATACATTTTTAACCCGTAAGGGCTACCTTTTTTAACCCATCAAGGCTACCTTTTCAACCCGTGCTTTTTTCAACGCACATGCTTTTCTAAATCGTTTTTTAACCAAAATAATGGCAAGCAGTTGTCTCTCTTTGAATGCCCCACAAAATTTCACGGACAAAAACTATCAAATTTGGTCTGTGAGAATAAAATCATATTTTGAAACCTATGTGATATGTGAGGTTGTGATGGAAGAAAAACCCTTACAACCTCTCTCTGCAAATCATACAAAAGTTCAGATTAAAACACTTTCAAAAAAAACTTATACACAAGACAATGCCATCGCATGTGTTTTTGAAGAACAAGATCAAAAAAAGAAAAAGAAAAAAGAAGAAATTTTGCAAGTTCAAAAACAATGAAAAAAATCCAGCATCAACTATCAAAGCAAAAATTGAGGAGGAGCATTTTTTTCAATTGCAGTAACTAAAGCAAAGGAGGAGTGTTGAAGTTTGCTTTTAGTTACTGTAGTAACTTTTAGCAAAATAAGTTATTTAGTTTGAATAAATTTGAAATTTGAATTTTAGTTAGATTGTTTTAGTTCTTGAGATATTTTAGGATTATTAAATTTTAAATTATGCAGATTATGTGTTTTATGTTGGCTATTTAAAGCCTCTTAATGCTTACTAAAATTATTGAAAGCTATTGAAAGTCATTTCAATCCATTGAAAGACAATTTTTAATTTTTTTATGCTGCCCCACTTTTAAAAAAACACCAACAGAGTTGCTTAGTGAAGTCTAAGTTATTCTGTGTTAGGTAGCTTAGTGGGCAATAGCGATATTGCTTAGTTTTGGTTCTATTTGTAGTGGGAATACTACATTTAGGGGGAGGGATTTAGAAGTAAGTTCCTAGGTTGCAAGCTGTTGTAATCTGAATCGTTGCTGTATTTGGAAGTAATTGAGTTTGGTTTGAAAATCCTGTGAGGACAGGTCATGGTTTTCTCTGCCCTTACAGTTAGGGGGTTTCCACGTTAAGTGATCGGGTTGCTTCTGTTGTGTGCATTACTTACTGTTGTGGTTTGCATTTAGTGTTCCTACCGTATCAAGGGACCTGGTCCATTGACATTCAGTGAACGCCTATATTTTAACAATATTTACTGAAGTTTTATAAGGAATGCAAATGGGCAAATATTAATTTTTTAATTGAATTCTAGATTGGGTTCTGAAGTGCATAATAATGACATGTAGTTAAAGTAAATCAACATACACCGTTATCATAGTGATTAAATTTACTATTTATTCTTAAATTTTTTGTCCTTTTTTTAATTTGTTATTCGATTATTAGCTTTACTTCTTACTTCATAAAATATTACAGAAATAGTTTAAGATTGAAGGGCAAAATGGTCGTTCATTTAACTTATCAATTTAAGCTTATTTAATAATTAATTAATTGGATATTTTATACTACTTTAATTTAGTATAAAGGTAAAATGGTAATCGATCCAACTTTGTAATTTGAGGCTTTTCATTTTTAACAGTAATCTATATTTATTTTCAATTAGTTTTATTATATATTTGTTAAAATGTATATTTTCATTTCTTTTATAAAATTATTGTAAGAGAACTACTTAAGTGAAGTAAAAAAGTTTTATAATATATAATATTATAATTAATGTGTATTTATATTTTTATTCATAAAATTATAACAATAGTGTTAAATGGAATGCGATAGTATTTATTATAATAATTAGTGTGTATTTACATTTTTGTCCATAAACATTATGACTTTATAAGGACATTTTGGTAATTCAACTTTAAACATAGGGGCTTTCCCTTATAATAATACTAATT
The DNA here is from genome assembly GCF_019186545.1 of Solanum stenotomum. Lineage (NCBI taxonomy): Eukaryota > Viridiplantae > Streptophyta > Magnoliopsida > Solanales > Solanaceae > Solanum > Solanum stenotomum. The sequence goes on from NC_064288.1 coordinate 61,465,565, forward strand.
TCTGGACACCTGCAACGCACGTGTGTCTCATGCAATATGTTATAAATTTATTAGGACAATTAAAATTCAATGAAAATATGTGTGTAATGAGTACTAAAATGCAACAATCTCAAATAAATGTTATGATAATAATTTATTGAAAATTAAATTAAGAAGACTAATAAAGAAATATAAAAAAAATAAACATAGAAGAAAAAAATAATATACGCATCATTCTTAAGACTTTAATCATAAGATTATATAAATAAAAAGAGAAATACAAAATCGGTACATAATTTTACAAATTTTTGTCAACACCTTCTCTCATATCCAATCAAAATTCAAAAGTCTACTCCATCGAGTCAAACTAAAGCATGAATCAAATAGAAAAATCACTTTATGTTAGACTAAGGTAGATATATCATATACTTTAGATGTTGATGGCTTCACTACTTTAACTATAAAATGAAAAGGATAATTTTGGACGTGAGTTTCCTGAAACAAAAAAGATGAATTTATATAGATAGAAATAGAGGAATATACCAAAAGACATCTTAAAGTTTTAAATTAAATATTATTTGAAGGTTTCAAATGACCAAAATAGATAAAAGAGAACAACTTTAAGAATATTAAATATTTACAATGAAGTTCCATTAAAATCTAGAAGAGTAAACTATCCTCCTTTGAACACATGAACTCTCCATTTACTCAATGTAATAATTGATTGTCACTAATATTTAAACATGTAATTAACTAAATATTTATAATATTTAAATCTAGTGTAGGGGCAAAATGATATTTCAACTTTCAATTTTTTTGTTCCCACTTTTAGTAATACATTATAATCATATTTCATATTTTATCCTACCTTTTCATAGTAGCTCAACCCCATACCCTACTTTTCTTGTATGTTTATCATTCAATTATTAATATTATGTAATGATGAAGAACGATACAATCTATTCAAACACTATATTCACTAAAACAATATAGTAGACTACAATACATTATGAAACAATACGTAACAACCATCCAAAAAAAAGTGTTAATTACCAAACGATCCAGTGTGCTACTCAACTTTGACCTTGAGTAGTAGCTCACGGACATCATAGATGGATGATAAAAGGCATCCTCTTCTAACGCTCTTGCTTTCCTTGAGAAAACTGACAATAAACAAGAATAGTTTTCTGTTTTTCTATAAAGAGAAGTCCAAAGGAAATTACTAGTGGGGATAAAAGGAGACAAATAAAATGCTTAGTTCATCAGTGGGGAGAATACATCTATGAAATCAAATAAACTAAATTATGGGGAACAGTGGAAGAATATTTTCAGCAACTTTCGGTAAAAAGATGGGTTGGAGGGGTATGGATTGGACTCCATTGGTAGAAGTGGTGTAATCATTGTATTATGGGACAAGAGAGAATGGAAAGGGGAGCTCATCGACAGTGGCAGTCAGATGCTCACTTGTAAACTATCTGGGATCAGCGAAGACTTGACTTGGTATCTTACTGTTGTATATTCAGAGTGTGACAGAAAAGAAGGAGAAGAATTGTGATGGGAGATCTCAGCTATTAGAGGAATATGTGAAGGGCTCTGGATGATTGTTGGGGACTTTAATGTATATATCCAGATTTCCCTCTGAAAGGACAAACTATAACAGAATAACCAGAGCCATGGCTGATTTCAACCAATGCATAAATGATCTTGAGTTACTGGATCCACCTCTTTCCGGAGGTGTTATACATGGAGAAGAGGTCAAAATCACAGTTGTGCCACAAGAATAGATAGATTCTTGTTCTTGTCCTAATGGAATGAGAGTTTCTCCAAAATCAGCCAAAGTGTACTCCCACAACTTGGCTCGGACCATAACTCCATCCTGCTATCCTGTGGTGATTGGAAAGATAGGAAATTATATTTCAAATTTGATAATTGGTGGCTTAAGGAGGAAGGATTTATAGACAAAGTGAAAGAATGGTGGAGCGGCTTTAATTCCACTGGTTGACTTGATTTTCAATTGGCTAAGCTTAGTCAATTGAAAGTCAAGATCAAAGAAGAGCAAAGCCAATAAGAACAACTGGAAGGAAAGGAAAGATCAGATTCTATCACAAGTGGGAAATCTGGAATCCATTCAGGATCTCAGACTTTTGACAGATGAAAAACAGTTGCAGAAAATTTAGCTGGCTATGGAGTTTGAATAGGTGTCCAGAAATGAGGAAATTGCTGGAGGTAGAGATCCAGGGTACAATGGGTCAAAAATGGTGACAAAAACACCAAGTACTTCCACGGAATGGCCAATGCTCACAGAAGATTCAACTCCATTGACACCCTCAAAGTCGAGGGGGCTGAAGTTATTGATCCTGAAGAAATAAAAATTCCATAGTGAGCTTCTATCAGAAACTCTACATGGAGTCTGAGAATCGGAGACCTGATTTCACACTCCAAGGGAATACCAGGATCTCCACTGAAGAGCAGGTGTGGCCGGAAAGACAACTTGAAGAGGATGAAATATTAGAGGGGCTTAAACAGTGTGCCATTAATAAGGCCCCAGGCCCTGATGGATTCCCAATGTCATTCTTCATTGCTTTCTAGGAAATGTTGAAGTCAGATGTACTCGTCACCCTATGGTGTTGGCCACTGGCCAGATTCAAAACGAGGACTTCTCCATGCCTTGTCACTTGGTCATCAACTCTAGGGGATAATTCATATGCAAAATATGGCCATGTGAACCCATTTTGTCTTTGTAAAATAAGGTATTTTATGTATATATGTTTTAAAATTGGTGTAATATTATATTCTGGCACCCATGCTACAAGAAAGCCAAAAGGTGCACTTAGTTGGATCAATTCCCACTTAATACATTGTTTCCTTTTTTTTAGTGGTGAATGCACCCATGCTCAAGAAATTCTAGATTCGCCT